>NC_048416.1:10662929-10667929 GCF_013103735.1 Etheostoma cragini | reverse complement strand
TAGTATCTGTTGTAAAGGGTTAGGGGTTGGGGTTAGTATCTGTTGTAAAGGGTTAGGGGTTGGGGTTAGTATCTGTTGGATCTGTTCTAAAGGACAAGGCTGGAATCACACTATTCTCAGGACATCAAAGAGAGAGATCCAAACCAACAACTCATTAGTCTGTCTCTCAAAACTCCCGGACTCCTCTGCCTTGTCTGTGGCCCATTGGTTCCCACTGAAGATGCAAACAAGGTTTAAAAGAGATTTTCATTTTGAAAAAGGCTCACTGCACATGGCAGATGCTCCTCTAACTGAAGTAAACAGTGTTTTTCTTGGGGACTAGTTTCAGCTGTGGATTAATCAGTTGATGTGCTAGTGAGAGTGTGCAGCACCAGCATAGTGTACTTACACTATGTGTTGCCATGCTTCACAGAATGAAGAACCACCAGCAAAGATAGTGTTAAACAAGCATACAAATTCTTGACTGCAACTCATCCGAGCTTCCAGGCTCTGTTCAGAACTGTACTGTACCTGCAGAGATCAGCCTGTCCACGGGGAGCTCAACCTTTGGTCAATGTTGACGGCCAATGTCTTTTGAGGACACAAAGTGTCTTAACGGTGTTGGCCTTTAATGGATTGATGCTAAAATTAGCTGTTGTTTTGTTAGGGGAAAGGTCTCCACAGAAGAGACGCCAGTGTCAGACAGACAACAGCTGGGGGAACCAATGGGACGGATACATCTTTTTGGTTACCCCCCTGTGTCATGAGGATGCACAGGTGGGTTTCTCCATGTCACTTTCTGTTCAAGTGAGCAGTCAACACAGGCTGGAGGGACAGTGTGAAATCAGCCGGCTTTATAATGAACACTAGTGGGTAACATCCAACAATAGATTTGATCTGATTGTAAAATTAATGTCTGGGATGATATTTCTCAGTAGTATGTCATCATTACTCTTACTATTCGTTTGCTTTCTGTCCTCCTCGGACTCTTCCTCTCAGCTAGTGGATCCCATTCATCATTTCTCCACATGTCCTCTTTCTTTTCTCCTCATTTCTTCCAGTGTTCATTCATTTGGAGAAAGCCTGGCTCTGCTCTCTCTCTCTTTCTTCCCCTCCTGTCGGGTTCTGTCATTCTGATTATCAGTCCTCTTATCCCTCTCTCTGCTGTCAGGACACTATCTCTCTCTCTTCTCAAATTAACATTTTAATTACAGGCCCTGCTTAACCCCAGAAAATCAATACCTCTTTCTGCCTTTCCTCTCCTGCGCTCTCTCTCCCTCAAACCCCCTTAACCCTCCTTTTCTCTCTCTTTCTCTAACCCCTTCCCCCCCCCCCCCACACACACACACACACACACACACACACACACACACAAACACACACACACAACTATACACATTTCCTCCATTGATCTGTGGTTAACATCCACACAAACCTCGTCCGTGTGGTGGCTTGAAAAGAGATTGAGTCGGGATTTCACCAAAGAGAGGGAGACGGTAGGGAGGATGTGGAAAGATATGCCATTACTTTGGTCAGTCATCATCATTTTACAGTTAAAATGATCCGAGACATGTATGCATTTCAACATGTATTGTATAAAATGCAGAGTTTAACTGCACAGCAGCTTTTAGCACCAACAGCAAGGGCACAAACAGCTGTGAGTCGTTATGTTGAATTAACCTCCGGTAGTCACGGCTGATTTCTGTTTTCTTCCATAAAGGGTCCCATGAAAGGGGCGTGACCAATCAGGGAAGCACACGCCGGGACTGATAGTACCCAATCAGAGTGACTCTTGGTGTCTGCGTTAACGTTTCCAAATGTCTCAGTTTGTTTCCGTCCAGACTACAACACTACCTGGAGTTTCCAAAGTTAAACAAGCGTTTCCAAAGGTCTCTGTTTTAGCGGCTTGGGAATGCCGCAGTAGTGTGGATGTGTTTTAAAACACACATGGATGTAGCCTGAGAGACTCTTTTTCTCTTTTCTTCTTCACCAACTTTCTGCACTAGTTCTTGGACAGTTTGACCGTTTTGTGTGTAAACAGTTTTGTAATAAAAGCAGGACAGAAAAGATGCAGAAGAGCTGTCTTCCTGTTCAAACATAACAAGGCAGATCCTGTGTGTGGTGGCCCGTGGCAGGGAGTGCTTTTCTGATCTCCAGCTCAGCCCTCATAATGTGTGGGATTGGCTTACTACTGCCCTCTGACCTCACCTGCAAGTCTGCTCAGTCCCCAGAGCCTACTGACCACACACACTCTCACTTATGGAGACTTTCTGACCTCTCCAGAGATGCTCAGATATCAAACACAAAGCACAGAGAAACACAGAGATGGTTAACGTCATTGTTTACCTAGGCAACAGATAGATTTTCCAAGCCCACAACTACAGGATTGCACCTGTACTTGTCAGAGTAAGCCAGACCTCTATATTGGCCTCTGACTCCATGTCACAGCTTAGAGAACAGTGTGAGACAGTTTTGAACACATGCATACAGAAACATGTACAAATGGGAATGAATACTACTTAAGAAATCATAATTTCTTAACACACTCACGCATGCATGCTCTCACACATGCACACACACAAACAGGCACAGACAGACAGACAGACATGCACACACTGTCAGTGTATTTGTCAGTCCAACATGAAGAGACAATCAGCCCAAAATATGACTAATGTTAATGTATATGTAGTGAGGATGTGTAGATGTCTGGACCCGATGGTGGGCAGTGTTCAGGATGATCCTGACCTCTGGTCTCTGTTGGTCTGCAGGTCTCGATCCATCTCCGTCCACCTCCACAGCTCCGCCTCCTGCTACAAGACCTGGAGCTGCACCTCTTGCATCCACCTCCACCCCCTCTTCCTCCAGGCGGCTGAAGCAACTGATGGATGAGGAGCAGGACCCAACATGTGCGGCAGCCACGTTGCGCCACCTCAAACAGAGCCTGCCTCCTCCCGCTGAGTCCAGGTACACCCGCAGTAGTCCTGTCACTCTCCCTCCACCTGTCCTCATTTCTCATTCTGCTGCTCTGTTCACACCTGGAGAAGAGAAACGGTGTAAGCATTGCTTCAGTGTTGAGCCAGTGTGGATGTACCCAGTCATCACTGTTCAGCTTGTTCTTCAAACGGATGATGATACGAAGCAGTCTCACTGCTCGCTTTCTTAAAAATAATCAGTTGAACAAAAGCTAAAGCCAGAATCTAGATGCCGAGATCCTTCAGAAATAAATTCTGAGCCATTTTCGTTAAACTTTAATAATACTGCATTGTGGAAATGACTGCTTTTCCATGGCTACATGTACATATCCGATTTTATTTGTAATACCATCTCACCTTTGTAGTAATGGCCCTACGGCTCAGTTAAAGTATTTCTTTTTTTTTTTTTTAGAAACGTTTGTGTATTTTTAGTTACATAATTAATTTTTCCCCTCCCATGATGATCCAAAAATATGTTTAAATGCACAGTTAGCAAAGTAGAAAAACATTTTTAAAAGAAATGACGTTAAAAGGGTGCCAACCACCCCTAAAGCTCTGATCCTAGAATCGATCTAGAGATCCTGGGTATTGTCAATTTTTAGTTCAAGCAGTTCAGCTGTGTTTCCCTGTGTATTCCTCCTCTGTATGGATCAGACCCACAGTATGCTTTCCAGGTGCTCCGACCTCAGGCTCGTATATGAAAAAGGTTCCACACTCTGAGTGGAACTGGTCTGTGCATGACGTCTGTTTCTCTTGTCTGTCCTCCGGCAGTAGCACCTCTCGGTCCGGCTCAGACCAGAAGGCTGCTGGCGCCCCGGTGGTTCCTTTTGGCCTGGACTTGTACTACTGGGGCCAAGAGCAGCCCAACGCTGGCAAGATCCTCAAGTAACACACACACACACACACACACACACACACAAACGTGTCACATGACTGTACAGTTCAGTAAGAGGTGTGTTTTCTAATGTAACAGTAGAATTATAATCTGCCGTAGTATTGCTTTGTTATTAACTGAATGTCTGTTCATGTTCCATCAGATAAAGGATGTATGTTGTTATTATAACAATTAGTTTTATTTTACAAATTACTTTTTACATTGAACGGGGTCTGTTTTTTGTTTGTTTTTTACGCCTGCGGGTCCCGTGTCTTGTCCCTGTGCAGGTCGGCCTCTCAGCATCAGTTCTGGGTTCCCATTGATGTGGACGAGGAGCGGGAGAACAAGGAGCTGCAGGCAGAGAGCCGGAGCAGATACATCTCCTTCCCCGGGAGCTTCACTCCGGTCAGCCATCACTGCAGAGCTCCGCTTGGCGGGGGAAAGCTTTGCCAGAGACAGGACCGCCTCAAGGTACCAGGACACTTCTTGCAGGTTTCTTCCTGTCCCCGTGCTGTTAGGGTGTGTGTTTGAGCTGTGACTGTGTGTCCTGCAGTGTCCCTTCCATGGGCTCATCGTTCCTCGAGACCAGGAGGGCCGACCCTGCAGGCAGGAGGATCGACTGAGGGAGGAGCAGGAGGAGAGGAGGAGGAGGGAGGAGCAGCCTGGTGAGGACACATCTAAAGTGAAAAGAATGTGCAAAGGGAGCACTGGAGCCAAAGCCAAAACACTAACTGTTAATCAAGTAATATCCAACAGCTACTTATGTAGTACATTGCCCAAGACTGTCACTACAACCTGCCATCAGAATAGAATCTCCAACTAAAGCTAGTAAGACCGGAAGATTTGTTAAAAAGCTTTGGGAAAAGGAAGTACGTAAACATTGAGCCTTCTCCAGAGCTTTTTAGCATGATCTTTTTAGTTTGATCACGTTCTTGACACATAATCCATAAATCATGGTGAGCATACTCCTGTTTTATGGAGATTTTAGCCACGGTGGTTGGCTCAGTGAGGAAGACTTTGTTGTTTTCTGCTGCTGGGGAACTGCAAACTGTGAGCTTAGATGGCTAGACAGCTATGATGATGGGTTTTCCTTTTTGTGCACCAATAATACAGCTGACCTCGTGTGTGTGTGTGTGTGTGTGTGTGTGTGTGTGTGTGTGTGTGTGTGTGTGTGT
>NC_048416.1:10651313-10662829 GCF_013103735.1 Etheostoma cragini | reverse complement strand
CGCAGGGGAGGAGCGTGTTGCTTCAGGTGCCGCCGATATGAGGATCTATGATCCAGGAAGTGCAGCTAGTATACACTTCTGTTAGTATTGATACAGGATACACTTCTCCCAGACATCTGCAGGTAATTAGATGCCAAATCCCTGTGTTTGCACGGTTTCCAGTAGAGATTAGAGTTATTACAGAGTACTCCACCTGGAATCTCAACTGGAAGTAATGTGAGACACAGCTGTCTGCATCTCTGCTGCTAAAGCTGTCAAACTACACACTGAGCTCTAATCACAGGACATGTATTAGCTGTGGAGGTGAGCATGGTCTGCAGTCAGCAACAGTGGAGACAGGTGTGGGGATGGAGTGAGTTCATTGTATCAGCTGATCGTTGTACTAATTAAACTCTCCCTTTTATATTCAGTAGCGTGCTGGACCTCCTGGACCGCTGGACACTGGGCTGTGAGATATTGTTTTGTTGTTCCTTTGTTAAAACGTTGCAGACAGCGGTGCTCGGTTGGTTATAAAGTTGGGTGAAAAGTGTGATCAGTCAGAATAAACCTGCCTGTAAATGGTCTGTCTGGAATGTGATCTGTGCTGAGGGTAAACCACGGTGGCAGCGAGTTCTGCTACCCCACCTTTAAATTATCACACACACAAACACACACACACACACACACATAGAAGGAGAGATGCATTGCACCAGGCTGTCGTGCTATTTCCCGCCCGTAGGCCCTGGGCAGGTCAGTAAAACAATAAATATTCAATGCAGTGCAAGCACAAAACAAGTCTTTCTCAATTCTTTTCTTAATTTTTTCTTTCTTTATTTCTTTTCTTTTTCATGTTATTTTTCATTTTCTTTCTTTCTAAAACTTCTCTAAGATCACTCTAAGAACAACAAAGTGATTGAATACACCCCCCCCCCCCCCCCCCCCCCCCCCCCCCCCCCACACACACATTGTAAATGCAGCTGCTCCTCTTTTGGCATTAATGATTCTCCTAAATACACCAGCTGCTTTTCAATTACCGCTGTGTGTGTGTGTGTGTGTGTGTGTGAGAGTGTGAGTGTGAGAGAGAGAGATGAGGGATAGTTGAAGGTCCAGTCAGACCCAGGGTCAGACCGGCTGATTAATAACCCCCACCCCACCACACAGACACACACACTGAGCTGGGGTCAGCGTTTTGACAGAGTGGAGCGCCCATCACAATCACAGTGTAATTACTTTGCATTACGGCAGCTTTATCTCTAATTCCAGCGCAGTAGGTCATTAACTTGACTCCTCTCCTCCTTTCGACGGCGGATACTCTGATCGCAGACGCAGAATTATGACATTACACCTTTCATTAACACCCCCATTTGATCCAAATGAGCATGCACTGTTTTCTACTTGCGCTCTGTAAAGCTGCGGGCTCATTGATGTTATCAGCTGTAATGACTTCATTATACTTGTCGTCACGTGACTCTTTGTTCAAGTTTCGGTGGGAAAGAGAGAGAGAAGCCGTTTTAACAGGAGACTGACGCAGCTGCTCTGTGAAGTCATGTCGCTACTTTTTGAATAGATTCAATCCAATCTGAGATTTGTATAACACACATAAACGTTAAGTATTGAAGAACGTGCTGAAACTATGACACGCTTTACTGGCTCAAACAACACCGGGGCCACGGAGCTTTGAATGAAAGCCACATCTGACCTTATCCTTAGTATGTTGTGTGTGTTTTCCCAGCCATGGATGAAACACCAGCCTGGAGATTCAAAGTATGTCTTTCTGTTACAGACTGGCGAGATGCACAGCTGATGCGAGAAATCGAGGCGGCGACAGGAGAAGACCTGGGTTCTGACCGGGTGGGGAAAAAAGGGAAAGGAAAGAAGAAGAAGAAGAAATACCCCAATCTGAGCGACCTGAAGCAGAGCGCCAACACCTCCCGCTCCAGGCTGGAGAAAAAAGTCTTCAACAAGTACGTCACTTCCTGTCCTGGCGGGAACAGCCTTTTCTTGCCTAGTATTTCTAAATTCACAACGATGCAGTGTGCAATACTTGATCTTAACCGAAAGTTACAAAAGCCCTTTTGTGTCCTCGTTGGCAGAGAAGACACTGTGAAAAATAACCCTTATCTTTTCATCCAAAGAGGCGGGCCGTCTCACAGCTAAATGTTTAATGACCAAATAAGTCTGTGGGCCCTATTTTAACAATCTAAGCGCACAGCGCTTGGCACAGCTGCGTTTAGGGCGTGTCCAAATCCACTTTTGCTAGTTTGACGGTGGAAAAAAGGGTTCGTGCGCCAGGTGCATGGTTCATAAGAGTTGTACTTAGTGTCTTCATTAATTAAATGTGTGTTGTGGGTGTAACATGCAATAAACCTATCAGAGTGCCATCTCCCAGTCCCTTTAAAAGCCAGGTTCATTTGTACATTTGCATTGCTATAATGATGGCAGATTTGAATATATCATATTTGTCAGATTTAATTTGTACGATCCTAGGCGCATTTTACCAATGTGCTGTTGAAATAAGAAGGAAATGCTGCACTACTGACGTTAGACCAGGTTTTTGTTGTTTAATGGCACGATCACTTCCCGCTTCCTCAAGATAGCAATACGCCAAGAATGTACCTGAACACACCTCCCTGTAAGACCAGAGCGCCCATGGGCACACAGATGGACGCGGGTGCATTCGCTATTTAAACGACATGAGCGCTGGACGGGAAATTGACGTCGGTCTTAACTAGCAAAGACATCAGCGTGGGGCGCTGCGCCGGGTGCCAGATAGGGCCCCGTGGCTTCATGCTTCATCTCTTACTATCAATGTGTTTCCTCAGCCAGTATTTGTGTGTACAGATTTTACCCTGAACGTTTCATGGTGTCCTCCTCTGTGTTCAGGAGCGCCATGCGCAGGGTAGCGGAGGTCCAGAGCAAAGCTGACAGGAGAAAACACGACAAGTTCTCCAACCAGTTCAACTACGCCCTCAACTGAGCCACACACACACACACACTGAACTGGTTTTTACTGATGTACACCTGCAGTCTATCAATCTGGTTAAAGTAATATTTCAAACATTGTCTGTTTGAACAGAATGATTTCACTGCTGTCTGATAAGGTATTGAGGAGAAGTACATGTACAATTTCTGATACACTTAAAATATTATAATGGTAATTCTATTGCTCTCATTTATCGGCAAAATTGTCCTCATTTTGCCTAACTGATGAATTTTACATTTTGTGTAACTTAATATAATTTGTACTTTTGTTTTTGTATGTTTTTTTTAATTTGTGGTTGATGTGTTATACATGAACATGTTCAGGTTTGAACTGTGTTCGGTCCTCTACTTTCATTAGCTTCCTTTATTTGTAGTATTTTCACAGAGTGGTATTTGTATTTTTACTGCATTAAAGGATTTGAATAACACCCCTAAACAGTATGTAATACATTGCTTTATTTCCTGTGAAGTATATAAATAACGATAAGACCTCCGTGCTCTGTCCATGGTGCTGAAGTATGAGCCAAAATAGATTCAATGAGCAGAGCAGAGCTCTGTCGTGCGTCCCTGATAATTAGAACCAATAAATGAACATGGCCACTGCTTTCAGGCATGCGTCCTCATCCGGTGTGAACCGTTACCATTCCACCAACCACCTATCCTAGTTATCAGATCATCTCTGCCCCATTTAGGAGGTGTGTCTCTCTCCCCCTGGCTCTCCGTCTGTCCCCACCTTGCTGCTAAAGGCCACAGCAAGGCCTCCACCTTGGCCTGTGCTCCTGGAGAGTTAACAACTACAGTCGGGAGGGCAGAGGTCCACATAGTGGCAGCACCAGTCCCCGATCTTTAGCTGGGTCTCAGCCAGAATTAGAAAATCCACATTATGGGATGTGATCAAATGATTCCGGATAAAGGTTTTGTTTGACAGAGACTGAACATTTGATAGAGCGAATTTAGCAGTTTGAGTCACTGTGGAACACTTAACATACCAAAGATGGTTTGAATGAACCTGCGGCGGAGTGGACGTGGAACAGTCTTTAACAGAAGATGAACAGGTGCTGATGTTAAGGACAAAGAAGGACAGCAGGGGGTGCTAATACCCAGCTCAGTAGATTGAGATGAAACCACAGAGGAAGAACGGCACCAGTGAGACACATGGATGTCTGTATGAACCTGAACCGGATGTGTTTAGATGGAGGCCGGTGACCGTTCCAGATCCACATTGGGAGCTCTACAGGTGGACTGCAGCCACGTGTGAAGACTGAGAAGTCTACTGAGATGAGACAAAAACAGACTTCCACAATATTTTTCAAAGATTGTCTTATCAGATTGGTCAACTGGAGTTGTTGGAGAGCTGTGTGATTTGTTCCCACAGACTCTTCTAAGGGAGGACGGGAGAGATAGCAGTACATCTGGAGTTTTAGTTTTCAGTGAGTAACGCACATTCCTAGTTATTGAATCATCGACAACCCTCAAAAGTGTTGAGGGGGAGAAAAGCAGCCGAGAGGGTGTAGCCTGGGCTCTGTCGAGACAAATGTAACCCCCCTAGAATCCGGGTGACCGTCACACAAATAGCCGATGGGTTCTGAGATTGCATTTCCGCCCAAAGGTTGTACAAGGTGTGAGGCACCCTTCTCACTTATTTTCAAAGGTCTACTGTAGTTTCTGTGGAGCCGACCTCTGACCCGCTGGCCTTCCGCTGTTTCCACCCATCCTGCTCCTTTCACTTCCTTTATCTCACATTTAATTAGTAGTATTTTGTATGTAGCTCATATAATAGAGGGTGCTGAACTAGCTGTTTTTGTAACATCTTTTTTATTATTTTCTTTATACATATAGCCGATGTATTTAATTTCCTTTCTCTATGTAACTGTATTATTGTATTATAACAGGGGTTCTTTGACATTTTTAAGCAAAGGACCCCTTAACTGTAAGATAACAGTACGGATCCGGGACCCCCGACAACATATATTGTATAAAATTACGTTGCATGATAAACTGGGCCTAAGGCGGCCTAAAGCTTTTATATACCTTATATACCTTTTTATTCGACATTTACATAGAATACTAAGCTATTAAAATAATAATTGTTGGCATGGTTTTATTAATCATCTTTTGATGGTAAACATACATTTGATGGCTACATTGGTGACTACCTATTGGCCAGTAAGCTTATCAATAATGTTTTTTTTAATGAAATGGCTGATTAATGTTTACTAATATGATGTTGGATTGCTGTAAAGACATTCTAATTATTTATAAAACTTTCAAACCGTTAACAATATTGTGTTTATGGTTTGATTGCGGTAACTCTGAGGACCCCCCAGGGGTCTCTTTTTTAAAATCTCTATTATAATACCTGTATTGTAAGATTATTGATAAAAAAATGCTATAAATAAAAACGTCTAAAAGAGTTTTGCTCGGCACAGGTTTACCCGCATGCAACCAATGTACACCTGTGGCTGTCACATAGAGATTAGGAAGTGAATCAGGTCCACCTGGTCCCTCGTGACTATTGGATGGATTGTGCTGAACATTGTGCACACATTCATGCTCCCCTCAGGATTGATCATACTGACTTTGGTGATCCTCTAACCTTTCCTTAGAGGAACCTTTCTGGGGCAATCATCAGGTCAGAAGTTGTTCAAGAAATAAAGTATTTGTCCTGGCTTGGTTTTTATGCCAATGAGTATATGTGACCTTGCTAACACGCTAAACTGAAAGGATCAAGCCAAAGCATTTACCATCATAAAGCCTCCTCACAGTGACCCTTGCATAGCTGTAGGCTGCTGTTATCCAGACCTTGACCTGGTTAGGGTTAAAAGTCCTGGCACACCTTCAGCACCACGAGCGTCCTGCTGTTCCATCAGAATACAGAGTACACTGGGCCCGTTTCATTGGCATTATTTTAATATCAAAGGACGATATCATGTTGAGCTGAGAATTCAGTACATCCAAGGATTTTATGTAAACTGTCAACATATTCAATAAATAACAGAAATGAAAACAACCACAGCTGGAGTTACACGGTACTGACGATAGATCAAGCCATTCCTTAAGTCATAAATAAACATTCAATATTCATACCAACTTTTTTTTTTTAAACAAAGAAATCAACTATTTGTCTATCACGTGGTTTAAAACAGCATTCTGAATAGGGAGCTATAGCATGTATGTACAGTTTCTGGTAGATATTCACATTCTATCAAAATAATCCGTTGAAATGAAAGCCTTCAAACGTTGGTAGTAAAAAGGAGAGAAGTCTGTCCGCGAGTCTGAGAGTCTTCACGCTGTGTGTGTGTGTCCTTCGCTCTGTCTACAGGTGTGTGCTGTAGAAAGCGGGTGCAGCGTAGCTCTGTGTCCCCAGCATGAAGGGGGACAGGACGTGGCTGGCTGTGAGGAAAGGCAGCTGCACCAGGCTGCTGGCAGGGGCGTGATGGTGGCCGTAGCCTGCGTGCATGGCCAGGTGCCCGCTGATGGGGGGGGACGGGCTGAGAGGGCTGAGGCCCCCCAGGCCTCCTCCCCCTGGTCCTCCTGCTCCACCGGAGCCGGTCGGGGCCGAGGTGTCGGCTCCCGGGTTCTGTTTCTTCCACTTGGTCCGGCGGTTCTGGAACCAGATCTTGACCTGGGTCTCGGTGAGAGAGAGCGACAGGGCCAGGTTGAGCCTCTCGCACACCGACAGGTAGCGCGTGGACTTGAACTTGTTCTCCAGCGCCACCAGCTGCTCGTAGGTGAAGGCAGTCCGGGCTCTGCGGGGCTTCCCCGACTTGGAGTCCGAGCCGGAGCGCTTCCTCTTGGGTTTGCTCTGCGGGCCCTGGCCCCCGCTGCTCTGGACGTCGCTGATCTGGCCCGCGGAGCCTCCTCCGGGGCTTTTGGTGTCTCTGCCAGGGTCCTGGTGGCTGTGCTGGCCCAGATCTCTGTCTCCATTACCCGGCAGAGCTGAGCTGCTCTCCTCACTGCTGTAGGGCCCGTCTGGAGCCTCTGAGTCGGGGCTCCCGGCTCTGTGGTAGTCCTCCTCATCTGGACCTCGGAACACAAAGCCTTCCTCTGGAAACACACAACAAAGACACAATGTCAAATTCACAGCCGTGGCATCTGTGTGTGTGTATATGTGTGTCGTTGTTTTTGTGGTTGTGTGTGTGTGTGTTGGGCTGCAGTTCCTCTAATGGCCACTACGTGCTGGACCTATATACAATTTAAATGACACCTGCAACACACGAACTGTCGGAGGGCTTTGCAAAGATATAATTCTCTCTCAAACCCAAGGCTTGATTGACCCTTTATAGGAGCCCTAAGGGCCTTTTTAATGCATGTGTGTCCTGCTGCCTCTTGCCTTGTGCCTCAGGTTTGTGGAGTGCCACCGAGTGTGTGGTGATTAAGTTAAACACTAGTACATATTAGAGATATATCGGTGCCAGAACAGTATCTAAACTGTGAAGCAGGGAGCCTCGGCCTGTATCCTTTTACTTTATAATGTGCTTTAGTGGCGTTCAATACATTTGCCTCGAAGTGATCCCCGGGCCCTTCAGGGGCCCCTGGTGTGACTGTGCAGCTTCGCTCAGGGTGAAATCCAGTGTTGCCTTATAGCCAGGCTTTGTCCTCGTGTAATATGGTGTCCAATATGGAAAGTGAACTGTAATGTGCTCTAAAGATGACACTTGTAACTTAATGAATTAGGTGGATTAAAAAGAAGGTCAACAAGGTCAAACCCAAAGTCAGTCCCCGCTGCCGCCTGCACGCTGAACGGTGCAACGTTTGTGTTGTCAATGTTTTACCCTGTTTCTGCATGTAGCTTTTATTTATCTTTGATGTATTTTATGTCAAAACCAGATTTCTGTCACGTGTGACAGACGATTAAGCGTTTCTAATCTTAACAAAATGATACTTAAAAGAACTTGGCAGTTTGGAAATGTGCTTCCCTAATGTCTAATTAGATCATTTATACCCGAATCATTCAAACTTTAAAAAAGACTTGCAGTGGAACTAATCACACAATTATAGAAGTGCTTTGTGAAAACGAATGAGCTGTTATCAGTCAAACATTTGGAGATCCTCCAGTTGGCAACTGCCCCACATATATATTATTACTGTCTATATATCCATCTACACAGTATATGTAGACAATAATACTCCTATCCCCTGTGCTGCAGTGATTCTGTTATGGTATGGTATATCTAGAATATGCAGCTAAAACATGAAGAGTCAAAATGCAGGAGACACCCTTGATGGCCTTATCATTTCAGTTTGTATTATGCTTTGGAAAAAAAAAAATGGAGACGTGAAATTCAATTACATGCCACAGAGCGACTTCAGGGCCCCTGAGGGTCTGGGGCCCGGGCCCGTTTGTCTCCCGCTGTGCCCGCTTGGTAATCCAGCCGATGGCTCACGTGTCTAACATTTTTTCACAAAACTAAAAATACATTTCTAAACCTCCTACCAATATCAGAGGAGCGCGTTGTTGAAACGGTTTGATGAAACGTTCCTCACACTGCACAACATTTATCATTTATCCTCCATAACATAATGTCTTTTCTCTCAGACTGGGGGAAAGACAACTTATATTTGTCTCCACTTTGTCCATTTGTGTCTGTGGATTTCTCCTAAATTTAACAAAAACAATAGCATTGGATAATGCCTCATTTGCAATTTTAAAATATTATATTTCAGAAGACTTGCAATCCAAACAATAATTGCCTTACTGTCAGTAATCAGCTGGGGATTGGCTGAAATATTCTCCCTGTTCTCCTGGAGTGTCTCTGCTTTAATCTGTGATTTTTAATAATTCAAACAAAGTGCCATATACACAATGACAACAGAAATAAAAATAAGAATGCATAAAACGTCAAATTTTCTGGCTTAGTGGGCCGAAATAAAAACGCCAGAAGCAGAAGAGTATTTCTTAAGCCCAGCACCCCCCAACACACTAATGTGGAGTTTGTATAGCGCGTTGATTTAAAGACCTTTACTCTGTCTTTCACTGCCAACACATTTTAGTTTGTGAACTAAAATATTATAATAACAACCAGCTGGTAATGAAATATAAATCTCATGTTTGGTGTGTTCAAAATTCAAATCTCATATTTTGTTAAGTGTGTACTGATTAGTATCCTGTGATTGGCTCACTGTTGGCCCAAACATGCTCTTATTAATGCATTCATTATTAGGTTTATTAAGGTAAGGAGAGTATTTATGAATGTTCATGACCAAGAGAAATGAAACCATCCAAATTCATGTTGTATGTGCCCAAATTCGCCTTTAATATTCAGCTTTAGAGAGATGGAAAACTACAGTTAAATTCCCATAAACTCAGCACGAGTGTGATAAGATGTGTAACAAGACATTTCTTTAATTAAAACAATGGTGCAGAGGCACATTTACTTTGAAATGGTTAGAAATCAGTTTTGTCAGTACAGTTATTAATTAGTTAAATATCAGCACGTGTGAAACGCTGGGAAGTTAAACGTAGTGTTTGCACGGAAAAAAAGAAAAGTAAAGATTTAAGGATCGAGAAGGAGAGCCATTTGGAAACACACACACACACACACACACACACACAGAGACACACACACACACACACAGACTGCTGTCTGAAACAGATATTCACCGATCAATAATACCGATCACACGCACGGACCGTGGCCAATTAGCCTGCCTCGTGCCTTCTTTTTTCTTTTTTTTCTTTTTTTTACTGAACTTCAATTGAAGGCGACGTGTTTTATTTTCTTTTGTCGAGAAGGAACATTTCCGCTTCCTCTCACAAACACTTTTCTTTTAGTGGTTTTCCTGGCTTATGATATGATCATCTATTACGACGCTTCTCACACACACACACACACACACACACACACACACACACACACACACACACACACACACACTACAAGGAAGTTGCCAAACTGATTATTCCTAAAACCAGGATTCGCGCAGAAAATATTAATATCGACTAACCAAAAAAAATAGTTTAACAAAAGTGATCACATCTAAGTGACACACGCGCACACACACAACACAATGAAAATAAATCTTCATTTACAGGAGGTTGAACACGGACTCTAAATGATCAGAAACACTCCCAAACACAGCTTCTGAGTCAGTGAAACGAAAAGAATGTTAAAAGCTGAGCACAGTGAGTTGTTGTATGTTAGGCTGAGCTATGGAGACGGGGACCAGGCCTCAGGCGGGACTTACTGCTCGGGTACTCCTCCGGAGCGAAGCAGCCTTTGGCGGGCTCCAGGCCGGGCTCCAGGCCGGGCTCCCCCGCGCCTCCTCTCCGGTTCTCCGCTCCGAACGCGCCCAGCTCGCGCTCCGTCCGGTGGCCCGCGTGCTGCTGCGGGAGGCGGCGGCTGCTCGTGAACTTGTTAGGGTCCAGGATGTCCAATACGGAGAACGAGGTGGTCCGGTGCCCGGTCGGGCCCTGCAGAGAATCATGGGAATTATTTGACATGTTGGCTTTTTTTCCATTTAGTTTCAATCATTCGTTTATAAACCTTTATTCTTACTCATGCATTACACTCAACACAATTATTCAGTGTTATAATAATAATTGTAGTAATAATAATAATAATAATAATATAATTTTGAATAACTGCACACTCCTGACAGTGACGTTAGTGTGTGTTCACAGAGCAGAGAGCACTACATGGGCGCAGATATCTCTATTTAATATGCAGCGGCACTTTGATCTGCAAGAAAACAAAAAGGAAGCCAACTCGGATTATTTCTGGATGAAATTAATTTAAATAAAAAATAAACTCTTTTTTTTAAATTTAATTTTTTTTATGTTTTCAGCGTTGAATGGAACCATGAATTCAAATAACAGTTCTCCCTATGAGTTTGTGTGTGTGTTTGTGTGTGTGTGTGTGTGTGTGTTTATGATATAGATATGTTCTGGATTTATATCCGGGAGATTTATGTCCAGCCGGAAACTGAGCAGTGAGGGAGCAGATAAGAGGAGAGCTCGGCTCAGTTCGGGTTAGGAGCATCATGTATTAATGCATGTCGACATGAATAATCCGCATTAATATTAGAAATAATCCGAGGCCTATTACCATCTGATGATAAAACTAATCTTCACACGGATGGGATTATAATCCTTCATTTCCAACAAACCTCATCTATGGAATTTAATCCAAACGTATAAACGTATGATTGAGAACTGATGGGTCTATTTAATAATTAATACTAATACCTTATTGAATCATAAAGGTTGGGAAAAAAAATCCTCATACTCAATACTTTATTGACTTTTTGTTTCCGAATTTAATTTATACACAAAAAAGGAACCAAAGGCTCTCACCTTCTGACATTTCTTTTTTGACAATTATGTAGAAACGAGTAGAGGATTTCTTATTATTGATATATATGTTATTGATATGTAACGTTCCCGGGAGAGAAGGGCACTGTGAGTTATTCCATTGAAGGAAAAACAAAGACTGTATTATTTATAATGTGCACTTTAAATCAAATGACATCATTCTGAAATGGTTGAACTCGCATATTTTCATTCTCTCATTTGAGCCCCTAGTTTTCCCTGTGAGCTTTATGGAAACTATATA
>NC_048416.1:10646764-10651213 GCF_013103735.1 Etheostoma cragini | reverse complement strand
ACACACACACACACACACACACACACACACACACACACACACACACACACACACACACACACACACACAAACTCACACGCATACACACGCGCGCACACACACACACACACACACAGGAACAGAGTGTGGGGATAATATGGAAGAGCATGAACTATTATTAATATTATTATGTTTATATATTTGGAATCTGCAGGTTACGCCCAGGCAGCTTCTCTTGGATGTGAATGTAAGGAGTAAATTACAGACAGGTTGCCTTGTATAATAATTGATTTAAACATCAATGTTGTCATAAAAGTCACAGAGATTGGAATGAAGCTAGAGTAATAATCGTATTAATATCAATAACCATAATCATAATAAATATTATAATAATGTTTCCAAAAAATGTAATAATAATGATAAATAAATCGAATTAAATCCTATTTACTATTACTAGTATTATTATTTAATAATTACTAAAAGACTAAACGTTTAAACAAATAAATATACCACAGATATTAAATAGAATCTTTAAAGGTAAAAAAAAGTCTGCAGTAAAATGCCACAATATGACCATGTGTGTGTGCGTGTGTGTGTGTGTGTGTGTGTCTGTCTGGATGAGGATCAGGATCACAAATGTCTCAGTTAGAAGCTCTGCCTCCTTTTACTATTGTTATGAGGACACTTGCTCCTTACAATGAAAGAGCGCGCGCACACACACACACACACACACACACACACACACACACACACGCGCACACACACACACACACACACACACACACACTGGTTCCCACAGTGTGTGCCACCACACACTGTGGGAACACTCTTAAGCTCCCTCTGATGTGTGTGTGTGTGTGTGTGTGTGTGTGTGTGTGTCTATAATCATTCTAATGAAGGTTAACGAGCTCTGCTCAGCCTCCTCTTTATTAAATTAATCTGAGCCAGTAATGAATCATAATTACTATAATTAGCAGCTGGAGCTGCCTGGTGTCACACGGTGTGTGGTCAGAGCCAGCTGATGATGTCACACGGTGTGTGGTCAGAGCCAGCTGATGATGTCACACGGTACGCGGTCGGAGCCAGCTGATGACAACGAGGCGTTCATCCCACCTGCACCCTTTATATGTTGGTGTGAACACATTAGTGAACAGTTCTGATAGTGCTGTGTCCACCACTGATACGATGCACTCTTAACCAGTGCAGTGCCCGTTTGGGGCGTGCACCCGGGATGGGACTATAGCTTGGTTCCCAGTATTTCTTCTCTCCTTTATTGTGTAAATTCTCACAAACAACACATAGCGTTGTTGCCTGGTGTGCCACACTCACATACACACACACACACACACATATATGTATATACATATACTTCCAGTACATGTTTAAAGGGCAAGATTTTATATTTTTTTCTTCATTAAATTATGCGATCTGTTTAAACCCGACTGCAGCAGAGAGCAGTCAGCATCAGCCGGCTGCTTGCATTTGATTCCCAGTTTGAGTGTTGCTTGTGAGGCGTGTCAGAGGCAATCAGTGACAGGAGACACTGAACGCTTAGAAAGACGTTTCAAAAAATGTAAAAATATTGACATAAAATGTCTGGTCTGTTATCAACCAAACTGACATCTGTCCCAAACCACTGGCGTTCAGATCTCATGTCAGTAGAGTCTATGTTTTATAGTATTTAACATAAAGTTCACGTTATTTTCCCGTCTCTGACTCATCCCCGTCGCCCTCTTTTCTCCGTCTGTCGCCCTGCTCCCTCCATTCCTCCTGTGTTTCTATTTTGTGCCTTTTCAAGGTTCTGTATTTTAGATTAGCCCTCCTCCTCTTCCCCATTACAGGAGTAATAGCCCCCCATCCTCCACACACACACACACACACACACACACACACAGTTAGACACTCAGATAACATCTGACCTGGAGAATTAATTAAATATGATAGCTGATTAAAAATAGCATAACTAATAGTGTAATATCTCAAGCTGTCGTCTTTAATAGTCAACATTGTGTGTGTGCGTCTTATCTGCTGCAGACAGACGCTCTCACTATTGATTCCTGTTCATTTCAGTTGTCAGGCGGACCACTCAGCTCATCTGGAATCATTAAACTCTACTGTCTGCCTGTCTCTGACTGTCTCTGTCCGTCTCTGTCTCTCCGCCTGTCTCTCTCTCTCGCTCTTCCTCTTTCAAGATCTTCCTACTTTTATCCCACTATTCATCACTCATTTTAATTTCAGCTGTTTTTAAACTGACTTGACTGAAACAGTGTAGCTCACTGCCTATTTGTAGTATTAATAGGATGTATCATACAAACTCATCAGTGAGCCACACTGTTGCTCTGGCTGACATGTTCCTTCATCACCATAAACACACACACACACACACACACACACACACACACACACACACAAACACACACACACACACACACACTGCGTTGCTACCACAAATACTTATTGGAGCACCAAATGTGGATACATCCACTGCTATAAATGACAGCACTTAGTTTCCATCTGTTTGTTTGATAAAACTACAGCAAGCAGCCATTTTAGGGAATCATTTTAAAAACCAAAACAATCATGTTTGTTCATTACACCTTGTTCATTATATTTCTTCCTTTCCCTGTCTGTGGCTCTCAGACAAGCTCATTGGTTCCACCGTGAGGCTCGCTGATTGGCTAATAGCTTATTGTTTGCAAGACGATGAAGCTCTACCTCACAGACGAAGAAGATTCATCAGGGTGTTTGTCGGACATTCAGTGTTGGTGGGGGGGTGCACATGGAGGTAGTCGACATTAGAAACACAAAGAACATCGTCAGCCATCTCCTTTAAACATAAATGATTACACATTAGTACTAAAATGAGAGAACGTAAGTCTCCCAACATTTAACTCTCACCATCGCTGATAATTAGAAACTAGTTGTAAACCTGCAGGAGTCAAGCAACACAATTTTGTTCTTTTCCCTTCACAACAAAATCCCCCTCCCCCACTGTCCGTGCTCTAGTGATCAGCGTATTCAGTGTGAGGCCTGGTGGGCACCCATGTGGGTGTTTGCTTCATTCCCAGTGAGAGCTCCTCTCCTCTGACGGGGCTGTTCAATCACAGGCACTATAGGTCACAGCAGAATTACACACTGCGCTCTGAGCTGAATGGGATCCTTAGCATTATTCTGAAAATGTTCACTGGCCAAGAGTCTCGAGCGGGGATCAGTGTGTAAATATAATATATAACTACACTGTTACTGTATGGTAACTTCTGGCTCCAAATTACCAAGATGGTGATGACCAAAATCCAGATTTCTGTCTTTAAAATCAGCCCCTCACAAAGTGCGGAGGGCTTTGAAGCAAATTGAACATAGTGTCCAAACAGTGGAACTGTCAAGTGACGCCCTCTGCCCCAAAAAACACAGACTTACATGGAACACCACAACCCCTGTGAAATAACTGGAGTTTGATCCATTCGGTCAAAAAATTTGGAAAGCAAGTAATTTAATCCCCATTCAACAGAGAAGCGCTGCTCTCTATTGGCTGCACAGTGCAGAAGCAGTGCTGATCCAGATGTTTGGCTCCAGATGGCTTCATGTTCCACTGAGCAACTCTCAGAGCAATGAACAGGGCTCTGCCTCCAACGCTGGATCCACGTCTGATTATGCATCCATGTTCAAGAAGGCCGTCTTGGGTGATGTCAGTGGGTGACGTCCCTTCTGCTACGTCCATTCTTTACGTGAAGTGTATGCCACAGACCTCCTGCTGATACTAGGTAGAAAAAGCAGATTGGCGTGATGCAGGTGCTCATGGTCAGGACACTTCCTGTGAGAATGACATAAATATCCACAGCTCTTTTTACACTATTTCTCTGTTCAAACTGACCGTAGAAATATTAATGCATACTTTTCTTCAACCTTATTTATGGGAGGAAAACAAATCATAAAGCCACTGTGTGTAGAATTAGAAATGCCCCCAGTGGTTGTACTAAACCCGTCACTGTGGCAGACAGCAGAGCAAATGTGATTTCCCTCAATGTGTTCTTTAGCTCACGGTCAAATCTCTTAAACTGCTGGGCAACATTAATGTTTTTAATATTTCAATACAAGGCCTCAGTGTGGTTCTGGTTGATGTAACACACAATGACACTTAAAGTGCTGACCAGGCGCACACACACACGTGCACACAAACACACGCACACACACACGTGCAAATACAAACACACACACACACACACACAATATATCTTTGTGGGGACCCATTATTGACATTATGCATTCCCTACCCCTTACCCTAACCTTAACCACCACAACTAAATGCCTAACCTTAACCCTTACCTTCACCATAACCATAATCTTATTCTAACCCCAATCCTAAAACCAAGTATTAACCCTTAAACAGCCCTTTAAAGTTTTGGGGTTCCAGTTTTTGGACCCCACGAATGTAGTTAAATGAGAATACACACACACACACACACACACACA
>NC_048416.1:10631764-10644264 GCF_013103735.1 Etheostoma cragini | reverse complement strand
TTAGGCCTTTATGTGACAGGACAGCTAAAGACATGAACGGGAGAGAGAGGGGGAATGACACGCAGTGAAGGGCCGCAGGTCAGAGTTGAAACCGGGCCCGCTGCGTCTAGGAGTAAACCTCTATATATGAGCACCCGCTCTTCCGACTGAAGTCTCTGGGCACCCTGGATGACATGTTTCTGTTTTACGTTGACAGTGCAAATAGTTTTATGCATTCTGTGATTCCTCAGTTATTGGTTACTTCATTGTTTCAATTATGGCGCTAGGACAGGGGCATTAATGTTGGCATGTAAAAAAAAAACCTGAACTGAAAAAGGAAACATTGGCATTTAAACACTATTAAAGTATGTGTTAAAATGTACAAAATAATGAAAGTTTTTGCATTCTGGTGTTTTTCAATGACAATTTTTAGTTATTCAATTCAGGTTTTTTTTTTTCACTACATATAATCTGCATAGGTATGAGAGAACGGAATCTATCTGGACCAACACTTCACACCTCATACACAGTGGTTACAATAATAATGGCTGTAAAACAATAACTACATTTTTTTTAGCATTAAAATCATTCCAAAAATCCCTTTTGGAACTAAGGACAGCTCTCCAAATGGGCAAAGTGAGCATCTGCCCTGAGAAGTCAAGAGGGCCTCAACACTCCAGGCTTTCTGTGGCTCAGCCGTGTGCTGTGTAGTCTATAGAAAATTCAGGAGTGTGCAGCACCAAAGCATAATATCAACCAGCATGATAAGGGTGTTAAGGATGCAGGTTCATTCAGCCGTGTCTAGGGCTGATCCACTTGTTAAAAAGGTGTTGGTGCTGAATGACACAGAGTTAATGATTTCTCTTTCAACCAGCTTGTGTTGGAACAGTGGTTGTGGTCTTCCCCAACCCACAAGGAAATGGTTACATAGTAATTATAAGTCCTCTTAGCTTGTTACCATTAATGGTTGCCAAATGTGTATATGCCGAGTTGGGTCACGTTAGTCATGACCTTTGGGAGGAACATGGTTCACCCTGATTGGCTGAGAAGGGTTGGTGTAGTTTCCATATGTGCTCATAGAGCTATGGTATAGAAATGATCCAAGCCTATGAACATTAATAACACAGCCTGATGTTTGCAGTAGATGTCAATTGAAACATGATTCAACTGAGGGTACCTTACTGGACCACCCGATCTAAATGACTCAGTTGTCATCGCTACCTACCTTCAGATTTGAGCCGTTATCGTCCAGTGGTAAGCTGGATCATCCATCCATGTCAATACTCAACAATCAGAGCAACTGCTCGACCGTGGTACAGTACAAGGATTTAGTGTGAAGAGTCTGTGTAAGATGGGGTGGTGGATGGGTCAAACAAACACAGGGCGTTCCCCCATGGGACCAGTGTTGACCAAAAGTACATGTAGACTGTATTACATAAGCTCCATAAGCTAACTTGCTTACCTGTTGTTTCTTTTGTAACATTAAAGTTAAAGGGATGGTTTGAAGTAATTTCACCTTAGGGTCCCTTGCACCATAAGCCAAACACTCCCCCCAGAAGTTTTTTTCACTTGGTCGAACATTGGGCAAGTTAGCGCTATTAGCTGAATGCCTTAGTGGCAGGCGCTAATGGAACTAAATGTGTATCTTGTAAATTACCCCACTCATAATGCCTGGAATGGTACTAAACTTCTACAGTGGTACAAACACGTACTCATAAAACAAGGCATTGGAAAAGTTTATAACTAAACCAGGAGTTTGCGGGATCCTGAACTGGAAAAGCAGTGAAGAAAGAACAAGATGTGATTCCAACTAATCATGACCACGCTAATGGCGACCGTTACCATGGGAATACATGAAATTGGCATTTTGAATCTACTAGTACTGTAGGTGTAGCAGGCTTCTTTTGACCCATATATATAAGGCTGGTAAACACTGACAACCCACTCAATGGACTGATAACAATAAAAACAGGTGCCTGGACTTTTAATAACAGGGTTCTAAAAAAAAGACTACTGTGATCTCTGCCAATTGTATGGAAAAAAAACACAAAATGCTTCCAGCTATGAAATGTTCTAACTAAAGGTTGCTTCTTCCAAATAAGGCATCTTATAGGAGAATGCAGCAGAATGGTTATATGTTCTTTAAGTAATATGATAATTAGTACTTTGAAATAAATGAGCAAATCTAGTCTTCACAGAAAGCATCACCAACTTCCATTTCTTGTCGGCCCATTTCATGTCCCTATTGTCATCAGCTATCTTGTTCCTGTCACATCCAATCACAGTGGAAGAAACACTTCCACTCCTCATAATTAGGACAAGATGTTCCAATCTGAAGAGCTCAAGCTTGGATAATTAAGTCAGATTCTCTGACAATTATAACATCGAGCTACAGCGGCTCCATACACAGTTAGAAAAGAGCTGTCAGTGTCTCAGTTTACAGAATAATTACTTTATTATAAGCAAACAACTCCTTGAATTGAAGTAGGAAATTTAAATGTGTATGAATTTATAAATAATTTGCTCTCAAAGGCTGATTAAATTACAGTATAATGTGCTGAATAGGAAAGAAAAAGATACAAACAAGTTACCTTCCACTGATCTGATGCCAACAAGCATAAATAAAGGGGCAGCTCAGTCCGAACGGAGTTGGCTGGGAACCGGAGGGTTGCTGGTTCAAGTCCACAAAGGACCACAATATGGTGGTAGACTGGTAGCTGTAGAGCTGCCTGTTCACCTCCTGGGCACTGCCAAGGGGCTCTTGGGCAAGGCATCGAACCCCCAACTGCTCAGGGCGCATTTCCATGGGCAGCCCCCTCACTCTCCATTTAGTGCATGTATCGGGACTGAGCATGTGTGTGTAATTCAGACCTCAGAATGGACATTATAATTTCCCCTTGTGGGATTAATAAAGTATACATTATTAGTATTAAAATATTTGGGACAGCATCATCTGGAATTGACAAAACCCTCTCCATTCAGGGTCTGCATGGCACAGTCCTCATCAGCTGAGTTGACATGGAACAGTACATGTTCAAACTATTCATAAGGCTTTCAGGAATTCTGTCTGTGGGGAATTAAATATATACGTACATGTAGTATCATTAGTAACTGTGGAGTGTGTACCAAGCCCTTCCATCCAGTCTTGTTCACATCACTAGAATGTCTTGCAGTGTAATGGGGTTAAATCCTTGAGATTGTACCTGTATGTATTCATAATGCATGAATCACTGAATCATGAATCAATCTATTAAATATTAAACAATTCTAGTAAAACATTAAAATTATAGAACAAGAACGTGAGGATCCATCATGACAAACAGGTCTGCCGCACACATTTCTCAGTAACTCTGAGGACAACTGTGTAAAAGCGGGAATTAGTTTTGCTGCCGGTTGTCGCCACCTGAGGTGAGCGAGAGTGTAAAACCAAAATAAAAAAAACAAATAAAACAGAGAATTCTGTTTAGGAACAGACGGAGACTGGATGTATCACTTCGTCTTAAGCCATAGAATTAAACCGATAGCCATCGCTGTTCTTACAGGCTGAAAATCAACTAACGCACACACACACACGCACGCACACACGCAAGCGCACACACACACACACACACACACGCGTGCTCAACTGTCCAGTATAACATCAGAGCTCCAGGCAGAGAAATGTGGCATGAGTGCAGCAGCAGAAAAAAGCAAATAAAGCAAATAGTGTTATCAGTAATTTAACAGCAGGCTGATATGGCCTATTGATCTGTCCGCTGGAATCTTTTATCTCCACAACACAATGTATCCACTCTGCGCTTTATGACCCCTCCACGACCATCAGCACCCACTCAGAATAAAACACAAGCCATGCACACACACTGACCACATCATAAACACACACACACACACACACACACACACACACAAATATGAACCCACCGGAAAGAGCAATGTAATAGACTAAGATTCCCGGGCCTGAGCTATAAGTGACAGAGTGTTCTTTATTCTACCAAGTCAGACATTTTCACGAGTCACTTTCTGATACTACTGAGATACTTACACAAACAAGTTATTTAAATATATGAAAAAAAATCTGTATATGACTAACTATTGCTATTTGTCATTTGTCTGATCAAATCTCATCAACTTGCATAGCCTGTGTATGTTCCTAAGAGACATTGACAACTAAGATATTGACAAATAAAAAGAGAAAAAAATGCCTTTTAGTTACTTGTTGACAATTTAAAGTGCGCCATGTGTTCTTCCCCAACAAAATGTACCAAAACATTACCATTATCTCTAAGGGAGGTGTCGGCCACCCTCCCGAGGAAACCCATTTTGTCTGCTTGTTCCCTGGATCTTGTCCTTTCGGTGGTGACCCGGCCTTCATGACCGTAGGTGAGGGTAGTAACGAACACTGACCGGTAGATCGAGAGCTTTGCCTTGTGCCTCAGCTCTCTTTATGTCACAACGGTGCGCTAAAATGAATGTAATAAAGCCACTGCTGTTCCGATTCTCCGGCCAATCTCCTCCATTGTCCCCTCACTCAAGAACAAGACCCCGAGGTACTTGAACTCCTTCCCTACCTGAAGAAGGCATGGCCTCAGATTCAGACGTGCTGATCCTCATCCGAGCCGCTTCACACTCGGCTGCGAAGCGATCCAGTGAGTGCTGAAGGTTGATGATAAACTTGATGATGCCATTCTTTGTGTATTTGATTATTTATTTGGCTCCGCCAACACAAATAGTTCCTTAACTGGACTAGGCCTGGACTGTTTTGTTTAGAGGGTCAAACACAGAGGATGTGTAATGTTTATGAGTGATTATAACCTTTCTATTGTAACTATTGTAAATTAAAATTAACTTTGAAAAAGTAACTTTGCTGGCGGTTTTAAAGGGCCCTCAGTCAGGAACATTCACTGTGCTGGGCCTACGCAAAACAAAAAAAAATAAAACTCTTCTTGTTTTTCTGTCTCTGCCTACAGCTCATCACACACACACGCACACACACACACACACACACACACACACACACACACACACACACACACACACTCAAACACACTCACACAAACACACACACTCACACAGTTGCTCTGTTCTATTCGTCCATTCTATCCATCATAGAATTAAACGACAAGCACTGTAGTTAAAATGCCCAATAAATCCATGTTCATCAAGCAGTGTGCAGCAATTACATCTCCTTTATGGCGGCCCCGTTGCCAGCAGCAGTCGCAAACCTTTTGTTAATTAAGAACATCCCATTGAGACACTAATTAACAATTAGCATAAACATAATTAGTGAATGTTGACATTTGGCGTGCGCCATTGTTGAAATAATTTCTAGAAATTGCCCTCAGAGAGGTTTATGTCAGGAGGGGATAATGGCAGCACTCTGTCACACACACACACACACACACACACACACAAACACACACACACACACACACACACACACACACTAAGCATGCCCAACTGAAGACAGTGAAGATTAGTTGATTTTTAGTTTGGTGTTTGAGAGAATGCACCTTCCCCGTATTTCAATCAGGAGAGACTAGTTGCAAATATGAGACAATTATATACAGAATGTACATTTGTTTGGATAACAGCCGAACTGATTGAGGATTGCATCAATTAAAAGTTGGGTCTGCCTGAAAGAATTTAGTCTGAGCTACATTAGTTTGTATGCTAACCAAAGTTAATAAAGTTCCAACATTGAATAGTTAGATGTTAAGTGGAAGCACACACACAAGTTGGACTAATCCTAATGTCACTCATTTGTCCCGGCCATGTCAAACAGGCATGTTACTGAAGCCTTATTCTTGTCTTCCTTGATTCCTCAGAGCCTTCCTTATTTCCTAGCTTTTTTATCTTTTCTTTCCCCTCTTCTCACTCTTTCCATTCATCATAAAATAGTGAAAACCAACACTCTGTCGTCCAACTGATCCTTTGCGATGCTCTGCTATGTCTTTGGTTGTTGTGGAGGACCAAGGTGAAATACGTTGTCCGTCTGGAAAGATTGGACAATTGACATTTAACAGTGAAAGTATAGGCGGCAGCGTGAAGATGATGGGTGGTGGAAGAAAGGAAACTACATTTTTTTGAAGTGCTGATTATGACACACAGCATGATCAGCGGTGACCTGATCCACTGACATGGATCTGGTCAGTGCGCGCAGCGCGTTTAAGTGAAACTCGTAAGCTCATGGTCTGTTTAATGGTAGCTCATGGTGCATTCAAAGTTGTTGAAAAGTTCCCTTCTGCCATCTAGTGATTGTTCTTTTTTGGTTTAACAGCAAATAACTGGTGAAATAAGTTATTGTCATCAGTTTTTAAATTGATTACTTCATTTTGACCATATTGACTTAACAATAATGTGTGTGGTTTTTCGTGTGAAGGGCTTTACTTCCTGTACACACCCTGGGATTCCACAGCTGCCATACCTCACTGTAACAATGATTCACTGTATTTCACAAAATGATGTGAATGAGAGTAAAGCTCTTTGTCTAAATGGCCAACAGCCCAGGCCTTCAGACATAACACACACACGCAGGCACGCACGCACACACACACACACACACACACACACACACACTGACCAGTCTCCTATCATCTTCTCTCCTCTCCAATGGGCAGCAGTCTTTAGAAAATTAACTTTGAGAAGTCTGGAAGAGACACATAATTTATCACACACAACTCTGTCAACCACAACACTATTAGAGAGAGAGAGAGAGAGAGAGAGAGAGAGAGAGAGAGAGAGAGAGAGAGAGAGAGAGAGAGAGAGAGAGAGAGAGAGAGAGAGAGAGAGAGAGAGAGAGAGTGAGAGAGAGGAGGGCCAAGTGTCTGTTGCACTGACAGCTATCCCACAGAAGCACTCACTGTAGGTTTGGCCAGTGTGTGTGTGTGTGTGTGTGTGTGTGTGTGTGTGTTGCCAACTTCAGAGGCTTTGATGAATGTGTCTATTTACTGGTGTGTTTCAGGCAGACTGGCTGTGTGTGATGGATGGATAGAAAGCAGCTGCTAATACGTGGGATGGGACTAAACATTGCTACACTGCTATCACCTACAGCCATCCCACCATTAACACATCAGCCATACATTCACAGTGCAAGAGGCCAGCACACACAGCTTTTACTTTCTATCCATAGTCATTGCTACGCTCTTCACTTCTTGACGTTTCACTTTAGACCTAAATGATAGTGGTATCAGTCATTTTAGATTGGCAGTGTTTAACATCCTGTATTGTATTGTTCAGACATACAGCTCTCTGGCACCAGCATGACATGACAACACACACTGGGAACACACTGAGAGTAAAAACACCAATACAGAACATACAAACGTTTCAACTTTACAGTTTGAATAATCTAAAGGACTTCACACTGATCAATATTTGTTTCAAAGTAGAGTGCAATTCTTTCACATGAAAATGTTAATTTTACAATATATCAATTTTAAGGTAAATAAAAAGAAAAAAAATCTGTTGTAAGCTTCAATAAATACAGTTCCAGTGAAACGTTTGGAAACACATTCCCATTTACTTATATAGGAAAGTGTGTCAAAAACTTTTGAGTGGTACTATATATATTTTTATTATGCCTGTATTAATTTACATGATTACTCCCGCCTCTCTTCAGCATCAGGCTACACATTTTCATCATCATCACCTTGGATGAACTCTCTTGCCATGAACCTGCTTCATATATAAATACAAATTAATGTGTAGTTTCTGGTGCTTCCACCTCCATTACTTTCTGAAAAATACAGCACACAGTTTTACTGTAGCAAAGCTAGTGTTTTGCTTTTACATTTCTTAAAGCTGTGTATGTAACCACCGACATATTACCTGAACAGGTACAACGTGTGACTGGTACATTTTTATTTCGTGTGTTTCTTTATTTCCAAAAAAGGTATTTCTAAACCTTCCCTAAATACTGTACATACAGTACATGTTCACTATAGCTTAGGTTTTCAGATGAAATTGCAATCAGCAGTGTTTGAAATGCACCAGGCTGAAATCCATTCTGTTTAGAATGTGTGTTAACAGTTGTGACAGCAGTGTGTTAGCATTTGAACAAAGTGCTGTAAATCCCCACTGTTTTCGCAGATTGTGGTTAACGTCACAGGATACGTGTGTAGATTTTGGAAAACCGCGTTCAAGCCACAAAAACAAACTAAAGGTTGGTTTACAAGAACTGCTAGTGTGCAGACTGTTGTTAGGGTTTTGCACATGTGGCTCCAGTTGAGCCCACAGCAATCAAAAACTGTAAACATCTGAGGAGGCACAAAGGAAGAAGACAGAGTACCATAAGGGTCCAGGGAGTTATTTGTGGTGATCAGTGTTTGTGGGTGGAAAGCAATTCCTGTTTCTGCACCAGTGACTCTTACTGGTTTGTTGGGTCTGGGGAGGTAGAGCATGAAGCTCGATGTACCAGGAGAAGTTCCATTAAAGGATCCATGACATGGTGCTCTTTGAATGCTTTTATATAGACCTTAGTGGTCCCCTAATGCCATATCTGAAGTTTCTGTTCCAAAATTCAGCCCTGGAACAGAATTAAAGCCACTAGAGCCAGTCCCACAATGAGCTTTCCTTGGTATAGCTTTTGAGGGGGGCTTGACCAGCTGCCACTTTGCCTGTTTGAAAGCCAGGATGTCTCTCCCAAATATGCGGGGCAAATTCTCTGGGCAGGCAAAGCAGAGAAAGGCGAGGGACCTTCCCCTTGTGACCTCATAAAGTGCAAGAGCGATCGGCCCATCTGAGCTTTCATTTTCTCAAAGGCAGAGCCGGATACCCAGGGCTCGATTTACACCTATCACCATTTCTAGCCACTGGGGGGGCCATAGGCAGGCTGGGGGGACGCATATTAATGTTAAAAAACCTCATAAAGTGAAATGTTCATGCCATGGGACTACTGGAAAACTGCGCATAATTAACCACTTTAACTCAATGTGGGCTCTGGGGCTCTTAGGGGCAGAGCTAGTTACCTGATGGTGATGCTCATTGAAAGTAGACATGGGTGTAGCAATGCACCATCATCATGATTCATCTTTCAGGTTATTCATCCCTTCTTACATGTGTTCCACCACAGGTACAGCCAGTCTCTCCACAGTGTCCTGTGTGTATTGTTGCAGCACTGCAGAGAGGTGTAGCTACTGCTGCCTGTTGTGTACATACACAAAAGGTTTTTGTGTTTATCTTGGAGCACATCTCCAGGTCAACAAGGTCCCTGTGACCTTCAGCCCCCCCCCCACCCAGCCAGCTAACAGAGACTTCATGTCACCAGCAGGCTTCATCACCACCGACACTAACTGCAAACTGCTGCATTTATGCATCAGCACCATGTGTTACCCAGTTTCTTTCCAATGAGCCATTCACGGTGAAGGCAGTGGAATCAGAAGATAGGGAATATTGTCTGTCGCTCATGTTGCTTCATTGTAGCCGAACCTTCAGTGTCAGTCTGAGGAGACTATTGATTTTAATTAGTGTCTGCCCACAGGGAGCTGGCTGCTGATTGGAGAAGAATAGGATGTCCTCAAAACTATGATAAAAATCACACACACACACACACACACACACACACACACACACACACACACACACACACACAGACACACACACACACACACAAACACACACACACACACAGCTAATTATTAGGTTTAATCAGTGGTGGAATGGCTGCAGGTCCTGTCCAAGGTGCTTAGAGGTGGAAGGAAACACGGAGAGAGGGAGAGATAGAGAGAGAGAGAGAGAGAGAGAGAGAGAGAGAGAGAGAGAGAGAGAGAGAGAGAGAGAGAGAGTGTGTGAGAGAGAGAGAGAGAGAGAGAGAGAGAGAGAGAGAGAGATAGGTCTTTATAACTAAAACGAAAATTATTATTTGACAAAAATACCATCATTGAATGTATTAAAGTCAACTGATAGAGGTAGTTATTATTTACTGGATGCATTTGCAGAGTGTAACAGCATACAAATCCACGTAGAGTACAAATATGGTACAAAGTGGCAATTTAAAATCAAATCTTATCAATAAGGTGCAAATCCCAAATATAAACTGGTAGAGTTGTGAGTAAATATGTAGTCTTGGTAAATTATGATAAGATAAAATAACAAAACAGAGAGTTTCAAATCTTTGCCCTTATTTCTCCCCTTAAGTGTCCCTTCTTCGTTGGTTAATTATTTATTTTTATACTTTAAACTTTTTCCATCCCTCCATTCAGGGTAAAATAAAACTGTGGGGATTTGTTTTGAGTTTATCTGGGCCGTTAACCGGCAGGAAGTGTGACCGGTCATAGTATGTGTGTGTAATATCCTCGTCCAATAAGAGCACGGGATGGACCGGATCGCTGTTGCTACACAATTACTGTCAAATGTCAATTTCATGGAGGCAATATTGAGGAGATTAAAACACACAAACGCACAAACACACACACACGCACAAACAAACACACACACACACACACACACACACACACACACACACACACACACACAATCTGAAACACAACAGACATGGAAACAGAGCAAAATAACAGAAAGACAAACACCAATAAAGACACACACACACACACACACACACACACACAGACACACTCAGCAGAGATGGAGTGGATGTTAATGCATGGCCTGAGGAAGGGTGAAAGTGAAGGTGACTGAATGCTGTCCAGGCTAATGGAAAGCTAGCCAACCTTAGCCCTATCACTGAAAATCACCTGCACACCACAAAATAGCTGCTAAACACACTTGCACATACACACCTCCACAAACTGTATGGCAATCAGAGTGTCTCCACACTCAGCTTCCTGTTGATTCCCTCACTGAACACTAACAGCAGTTCTCAGACCATCGCACTGATGCTGGATAAACTCTCCGTGGCAACGAAATGCCACAACTATCAACTCCTGCCACCGTGTCACCACGCGCAATGTTGACAATTATTGGACAATTCTGCAAAACTTCCGTATGGGTTTAACATTGTTTAAAGTTCAGTGCCAACAATTCTTTCTTCACTCCAGGATCCAGACAAGTCTCTTAGGACAGCGCAGCTCCTGATAGCCTGCAGGAATCCCACGCAGACACGGAGCTCACTGTGTTCTTAACCCTCCTGTGGTCTTTGCGTCAAATTTGACCCCTTTCCAAAAGGTTTCTATGTCAGAAGTTTGGGTTTCTTTCGAACTAATTTTCTAAAAAACTAACGTGGATGGTTCCCAACAATGCTTCTCACTATTTAAATAAATAATCAGTTCCCTACTTTTATTGAATTTGGGTGTTTTTTGTTAATGCTGTAGGATTTGGAGAAAATACTATTTGTAAAGTTTTTTTTTAAAAGGGTGAAAAAGGAGAGAAAATTTGTCAAAATTTTAAAATGCTCAGAAAAAGTGGACCAACATTGAAAAAGTATTAAAATATTGGGGGAAAGACACAAAAGGGTAAAAAAGACGACCATAACTTTGAGAAAAAGTGTTTCATTTTTAAATTTCCAGGTCGGTGGGAAGACAACACGAGGGTTAAGTAACATATTTAGTACACTCCAGTTTTGCCGAAAATACCCACATCAGAAAAACAACAGCTTTGATCATTCAAATACTTTTAATACTGTACTTCACTTTATGTTTACTGTAATGATGTCATTTCTCAGGGAGGACAGGAAGAGTGAGACTTAAGAACAAGACCGGAAAACTTCGACAGAGTCTGTCGTTTGCCTTTTGGTGGTCGTAGTAGTTCTGACGGGAAAGCAGGAAGTAAGGTGAGGAAGTGAGGATGGATAAGAGTTCCAAATGGCTTGTTACGGAGGGAGGTTGGGGGGCGGGGTGGGTATGTGTGTGTGTGCGTGTGTGAGTGTGTGTGTGGGGACAGGACTTTCACCCAGGAGGCCGGTGTTCATGTTTGAAAAGAAAAGGAAACAAAGAGCTTTTTTTAACAAACGGCCCAACGTCGCGGCACAACGTCGTAGCACAATGTCACATTCTGGATCACATGGTAAACCTTCAAGAAGTGAATTCAGGAAGAGAATTGAGATCAGATTTGAAGCAAAACCACCATTGTTTTATCAACTTAACTAAGTAGTTTTGGTTTCTAAACCTAACCACACCGGGACCGTTTCACAACGGCATGTTTAAACCGCAAGCGTTACATGCTCTGGTTTAGATATGAGGACGTGTTCCTGCCACCACTAGGGGCGCATGTTTATGAACCGCTCCTGTGGGTCAGATTAGAGGCTGGAGGGGGGGGACAAACCACAAACCACCGGTATTGTCGTATGGTTTGGAGCAGGGGTCACTTTGACACCAGAGACAGGGCCTTGCATCTGGTCTCCTGCCAACCGTTAACTTTCTTTTAACCATGACCACAATATCTCCGTAACATGCCCTAAGTGGTTTGGTTGCCTGAACGTACCCGCACCTGATCGGCCGAGGTGACACATGAGAAAACACTCTGACAAACCCTCACTCTCTACTCACTCCCTTTTGGCGTTTTTCCACTGCTGGTAACAGCTTGCCTCGGCTCGCCTCGGCCCATTATGCTTCCGTTTTCCATTGCAG
>NC_048416.1:10629154-10631664 GCF_013103735.1 Etheostoma cragini | reverse complement strand
ACACTGTCACGGGGTGCAGAGGAAGAAGACAGGGAAGTTTGGGAGGGTTTGATGCACTACTTGAAAAGCTAAATAAAAGCTTTTGTTATATATTTTGTCTCGTTTTTTAAAGTAACAGTGTGCAATATTGGAAACGACATGAAGCCGCTAGTAGCCCGAACCGTTGAAAAGTGAGAATAGTGCAGAAAGTGGATAATCTGTCGGTGTCCGGCTAGATTTGTTTTAAATGTCCCGTTTGTTCTGGAAACACACTCCACACTCTTGTTTGCTAAAAACGCAGTCATGAGTGACGACCAACCAGTAGTCTGCAGGTTTCCACGTCACCTTTTGGGCTCGCCTCGGCTCGCTTGGAACCTCGACTGAGGTAGTTCTAAAAAAAGTACCTGGTAGCAGGTCCCAGGGACTTTTTTTCGTAATGGAAAACCAAAAAAAAAGCGAGTAGAGGCGAGGCGAGTCGAGTAGATACCACGCAGTGGAAAACCGCCATTTGACTCATTTCAGCTGAAAGGTTTATTTTTCAACTGTGAACATACAGTAGCCGTCGGCTCAGAGCCAACACACACACAAACACACACACAAACACACATTCACACACAAACACACACACAATCACTCCTTCACATGGTCTTCCAGGCTTGACGCTGAGCTTCACAGCTCTGTTCTGAGTGATTGACTGGCCACTGCCTGTCTGACAGTGTGTGTGTGTGTGTGTGTGTGTGTGTGTGTGTGTTTGTGTTTGTGTGTGTGGTCTACAGTTGTCAGTACACCTGACAAACACACATTTAGAGTACCTGACTGATCCCACAGTCCATTATGGAGCTTTTCCTGCTGAATGAAGTGGTCAGAACATTGAGGTGTTAAAGAGGTGTCAGACAGCTGAAGGCTGGAGGCCATTACTCACTGGAAGCACACAAGCTGCACAACATCAGCACCGTATTCACTCCGTATGATTATATCACAGTTAGGTGTAAAACCGGAGTCTCTTAAAGAAACAGTAGCTATGTTTCCATCCCCACGTTTTTATCTAAATTAAGTGATATTGAATAAAATATCCTTATTGAAACGTGAATATCAACTCAAAGGAAATATGACTCATTGGATTTTTGTCATGATCGACACATGGCTCATGCGATGAACGCTGATGGAAACGTTATTTACTGAACAAATAATGCATTGCGATTAAGTTTTAGTTCATTTGATGATTGCAAACGACAAAAACGAAGAAGAATATTCAGTTTTAGTTCATTTCGGCCCAGTATTTCTGATCTGTTTGCACACATGTCGGGTGTCAACAAAGACAGATGGAAGTGGACGGATGAGGAGACGAGAGATTTTTTGAATTAAATATATGAGCAAAATGTAACGGCTATTTTAGATAGCAAAAAATAAAATGATAAATGCCATGATTTATCAGGCAACTCATGAAGGAAATGGGCTACAAAGGTTAGTACAAGCCGTGGGACGAGTAAATGGAAGGCGCAGAGGAAGGAAAGAGTTGTCTTGCAGCGCCACATGAGCACTATTACAATTTGTGCAATATGGATCATTTGTTGGTTGACAGCGCGATCCATTTTGTCAAGCAGAACTTTGTTCGCAATTGTTTGCTTGAATGTGATTCACTGCAAAAATGAGTAAAAACACCTTAAAATGTCTGAAATCAATTTGATATCCCAATTTGATCGCAAATCAGCATGTGCCATCATTACGCATAGGTTTTTATTTGGTTAAAAGCCGTTGGATGGAAACACACTTTCATCATTCAGCTTTATTCACTATCCCTTTCAGTTTTTCCTTTTTCTTCCGCCAGTTCTTTTCATTTTAATATAAAAATCTACATCTAAAAAAGTTACTGTAACTTAAGAAATACATACAGCATAGACGAGTTGCGAGACTTTTGGTCTTGTCGGAGGTCTGCGCTCACAAAGTGCACTTCTCGATTTATATTTATATGTAGTACAGGCCAAAATTTTGGAACCACCTTCTCCTTCAATGCATTTTATTTATTTTCATGACTATTTACATTTTAGATTCTCACTGAAGGCATCAAAACTATGAATGAAAACATATGGAATTATGTAATTAACAAAAAAGTGTGAAATAACTGAAAACATGTTGTGTATTTCTTCAAAGTAGCCACCCTTTGCTCTGCTGCTTTGCACACTCTTGGCATTCTCTTGATGAGCTTCAAGAGGTAGTCACCTGAATGCTCAGAACTTGTCGGCCCTTTTGCCTTCACTCTGCGGTCCAGCTCTCCCCAAACCATCTTGATTGGGTTCAGGTCTGGTGACTGTAGAGGCGCAGCACTCCATCACTCTCCTTCATCAAATAGCCCTTAGGTATATTTGGGGTCATTGTCCTGTTGAAAAATAAACGATGGTCCAACTAAACGCAAACTAGATGGGATGTTGCATGTTGCTGCAGGAGGCTGTGGTAGCCATGCTGGTTCAGTAAGCCTTCAATTCAATGTATATATCTATATCTATATATATATATATATATATATATATATA
>NC_048416.1:10615423-10627923 GCF_013103735.1 Etheostoma cragini | reverse complement strand
ACCTTCCTCCACGACAGATAGTCCAGCGAGCTGTCTGGATTTACCCCGCAGAGATCTGAGGAGCAGGTAACCACAGTCCTCATGAATCCACTGGAGTTTAGAACGCTACCACAAAGAAAGAGGAAGGTAACGGGCATCGGACCGGAGCAATCCCCTCATCGTTGCTACGGATTAGGTGGACGCTGACACGACGACTCCTGATGATTCTCCATATTTTGTGGACATGAGGCAGTTGTTGCTAACAGGCTCTGCAGATACCTAAATGTGCACAAGCCCTGAACAAGTCAAATTTTCCAGATGTGTCCCCTTTAAAGGAACTTATCATTCCTGTGCTTTTGCTGCTATAGCATGTTGTGAACTGTGACAGAGGCCCTTACGCTGCTTCGTCTGCCTCATTTCAGTGATTTACCAACTGATTCAGTCAACAGTCGATTCCATTGCTGTCCTCAAGTGAATATAACGGAGGCCCTTTAGAACCGAATGAAATGTCTTGTCTTGTGTGTAGTCTTCTAGAGTTTTTCGGTTATTTTGTGTCTCCCCTAAATAACACCTGTTCTTTATCACACAGGTGGAAACAATGAAATCAATGATGGCTGAATTCCATTAAGCTGCTTCGGTCTCAGGCTCCTGCGAGAGAGCATGCTGTCACCTTGTCACACGGCTCACTGGGACAATTTACAGAACATCAAACTGCAAAACATTTTGCAGCGTGATATGGAAATATTCCACACTTCCTCTATGCATCAAACGTAAAAAAGGAAGTCATCACACTCTTCTGAGCGATGACTTCCTTCTGCAGTCTGTCCAATCAAATGTCGAAGGATGAGCAAAGTGATATTCTATGTTTTTATTATTGTCTTATTGTAATAAATCAAGACCCAAACCATAAAGGAATGAAAGAACTGTTAGTCACAATGTTGGGGAGTAACTACTCACATGTAACGGAACAAATCACCGGTCACATTTCTCATCTTTTAGTTCTGTAACATGTTTAGCATTTATGAATTTATTCTTGAGCTTGAATCTTCTTTGATTTGTCTTTTATTTCTGATTTGAGAAGCACTTAAAAAAAGTATTATTATTATTATTATTAGTAGTACTAGTTTTATTATGTATTCAGAGAGGATATGTTAAGCTTTAATATAGTTGATCTTAAAGACCATGAACAGGGATGAAATAATAACACATTTATGGACTAAAAAGAAAGGTTTTTGACGTGCTCAGTTGGACTATTATTTTGCAACGATGTAACTGCATAATCACATGTAGGGATAATTATTTCTAAAGAGCTCCAGTCGCAGCAATACATTCTAATTAAGCCAGAGGCCGCCCGAAAGCAGCAATAAAATTAGCTGGCAATCACTATTAGCAGAGTCAATTACTACACATTAGTAAGCCAAGGACACACACACACACACACACACACACACACACACTGATATCCTCTATAATTATTTTAATAGGATTTTCTCTCCATTCAGCCCGAGCGTGTTGCTTTAATAACACCATTACAACCTCAATATATTCCTGCCTGGTATCGCTCTGCAGCCCGCCGCCGCTGTGCTCTGTGTGTGTGCGTGTGTGAGTATGTGTGTGTGCATGTTGGGGTTAATAAGCTTCTGTGTGTTTTAGAGGAGCCACTTGGCCCCGCTGCTCCCTCTCTTTGTCTCTGAGCATTGTGTGGCGGCAGAGAGAGCGCTGACAGCGGCAGAATGGCCTCTAGAGAATCCAACAGCGGCCATTGTTTTCTATTAGCCAACTCTCCTCTGCGCTCCCTAACCTCGGCTTCTCATTTTACATTGAAATGAAATTGGCTGGGGAAATGTGAATAAATGTATGTCCGTCACAAAGAAATACACTGGTCCTTTTATCTAGGCGACATATTAAAGCGGCTCCCAGCAGCGCACTCTTTTCTCCAGAATAGTGTTTAATTCTCTCAAACATGAGAATTAATTAGCGCAGATCTGCATCTCAAAGGGAGCGGCGGCGCGCAGTGGCCGATGAGCACAGCCTCTCTGGGCCTGTGTTAATGCTACAGATGGAGGAAAAAGCCAGACGCCTGAACTGAATCACAGAGTTCAGAGAGAACACAGGCGGAGAGGCTGCGAGCTTTCCACAGGACACTGGTACAATACAGTAGCTATTACAGACGCAGTCTCTAACTCTGTGGAAATAGCTTCACTTTAATCTCACACACTTTCCATATCAGCTCTCAGACAGCTCTCTGTGTGTGTGTGTGTGTGTGTGTGTGTGTGTGTGTCATGCAGTGTGGACAGAGTTGATACAAACAGTCCATCTACAGGATATCAATCAGCAACTTCTTGGATAATTAATTCATTGTTTTAGTCACTTTTCATTTTTCAACGTGAATACTTTTGGGTTTTAGACTGTTGGCTGAAACTTTGGGCAGTGGGGAATTATAACAGAGGTTTTTTAGACTGAACAATTAATGCATAAAAAGTATGCAGATGAATTGAAGAAAGCAATTGATGGGTGCAGGAACTTGAGCGATTCACAGTTTCAATCCGCTTCTGCTTAAAAGCAAAGAAAACTGAAAGCTGATTGGCTAATTGATGGTAGTGTTCTGCATGTGTGTTCACTAATTGATCGCTCAACAGGCAGCCGGCTCGTTAGCATTAGCCACTAAGCTACATGGCACGGACTGGAGAAAGGCTTCGTCCACATGAGACGTGATCAGTCAGCTGAGTCATTTTAAACTGTCTTCAGTCATACAGACGCTCCTCACTCACTCCAGTAAACCCAACACACCCCGCTGTCATCTATTCATCATCTATTCATCATCTATTCATCATCTATTCATCATCTATTCATCATCTATTCATCATCTATTCATCATCTATTCGTCATCTATTCATCATCTATTCATCATCTATTCGTCATCCATTTGTCATTTTATAATCCTCTCTTCATCAGCTATCATTATCATCAATGTAACTTTGGGACTAATGAGAACATTTCCTGCACTTTAAACTTGTGTTTTTACAAATTGTACAGAAACAAAACCTTAAATGAATCAAATTAGTTCAACATATCTTCCAGAGCTTACATAGTTATCATAGGATTATTTTAGTTTACATGTATTATATTGTGTTCAGCACTCGGATTGGTCCACAAAGATAAGCGTTATCTGGTGCCAAAGTGTCCTTATAAGACCATTGCTGGCTTCATGGGTCTGTAAGAGCCAAAAACCAAAACATAACGCCAGATCTACCCTGTCCAATGAAGTCACTGTTTTAAGATGTATGCTTTTTCTTTGTATAATGTTAAGACGGTGGTTTCCTTCAGAGTTCAGCACACAGCGAGAGATAATTGAAATCACATCCAGGAACGTTTCCATCAGATCTCCTTTACATTACAGGATCAATCAGCTGTAATCTAACAGCCGGGCTGAGTGTGAATGTATTCTGCCTGCTTAAATAAAGGTTAGATTAAAGGAGACAAATTAGAGGAAAATGTCAAATTAAAGTATCAAATAATAAAGTTATTCATCGGTGAGTTGTCAGAGTTGATCATCTCCTCTTGCTGCAGCTTCATTGTCCCGATTCATTATTACTGCAATCACCTCACCATCAGAACACATTACCTGCCTGGAATGACATTATCACTGTCTACTTCAATGACATTAGCATGTCCGTCGGACTGAGAGGCGTGCAGCCAATCCAACGCATGGCTGCGTCCGGACGAGCCTCTGACAGCCAATCAGCTGTCAGAGCCACAGTTGTCTCCTCCTCTTAGGCTGATGAGCAGCCAGTCAGAACCTGAACGCAGGTTATCGCAACATTGGCCAGTTAGACATGGTCAAAAGCTCACATGTAATATTTCTTTGTGTATTAAAGGGTATAAGATACTCACATGAACATTGAAAGAGTTATCACTGGCTGTAATTTGTCCCGACAGGCTTCTACTGACTGGGGTCAAGATTCACACCGTCCTTGTTCTGGGAATCAACACAAGGCTCTAGCTTTCCTTTTACTACAAGAACCATGTGATGATGTTCAGATGCAGTGACTGTCAAAACTCACAGTGACAGTGGTCCTCCGTACAGCACAATCACAGTCTAACGGATTGACGCAATGGGTAACGACAATTGCCGCCAGCTGCTCCAAACCATGAGAACTAAATAACATGTTTTAGAACAAGTTCTCACCACTAGAGGCCCTCTGACCGACGCTAACCAAAACCTAACCCTAATAGAGCATGTAAATGATTTCTGTAAGAGCTCTTTGAGACTTTCAGTTTTTAGACCTCATGGCTGGAATGTGAAAATACAAGGAGTCATGTGTTGGAATGTTTGTTATGTTATGGTTGTGCATTGGTAGTATTTCATTACTACGCTAGATTCAGCTCACATCCCAACACTGGTCCTGGGGGGAGTGGTTCAAACACGTTGGTGGAACACTTTTTGTGGCAGCCCACAAAGTTATTGCACCAATAGATTTACAGTAACAACATCATCAGTTGCTACTAGTTATTCATGTCCATCTCTGCTACTCTAATTAGATACAAATTGTGCATTTCCAAACTTCAGAGGTGTTTGGCGTATTCATCCATTTTGGGCAGAGCCCAGCTAGCAGTTTCTCCCTGCCGCAAGTCTTTATGCTAAGCTAGGCTAACTATGTCGTGATTCCATCTCTATACTTAACGCACAGAGATGAGAATCAATTTTCTTGTCTTCCTCTGGGAAATTGTGACCTATTCATTTGATAAAATAGATACGTTGCTCGGTGTCATGTTAGTGTGGGCATTGTGTGCAGATTAGCGGTTTCCCTCTGTGGCGCAGCGGAGGTCTGCTGACGTTAGCCGGATGACCCAGAACATGTCAGTCATCTGCACACACTGCCCACACCAAGATGACACAGAGCTGGATTTGTATCAGTAAAACTTCTCTTTAAGGAAATGTGTTTAGTGGTTAATACGAAAACATGTCATTCCTAAAATGTCTCAGCCTCTGAGCGCTGGTTCTTACGCCAGCTTCTTTTGCAATGACTATACTTTCAGGAAATAGCAAATAATGTCATGAAATCAACTTGTTTTATTTTTTTAAAGAAAATGAAGTGTAACATGAATCTTTTTACTACTGATCCCCTACAACATGATATGGATTTCACATCAAAGGATGGTTTTAAGGTAAATAGTACGAGACAAATTAAAAAGCATTAAAATGCATTAGACTTAGACAGAGATACACCGTTCGGTACTGTAGATATATTTAAAATAAATAAATAAAAATGGTAAAAATAAGAAAACCTGGAATGATTGAAAAAGTGTGAAAATGTCCATCAGCTGCCTGCTGACTTCCATCTCAGCACGCTGATGTCTAAGTAATGTCAGACTCAGCAAGGGGTGAGATCTGGAAAAGATTAACAAATTGTTGTGATCATAATTTATTCTGAGCGTATAATATGTCAGAGGGTGTAGTGCTGGTGGGCTGCACATCTCGAAATCCATTTCAAGAATTGATTTGTAGATTTTACCTGCTGAACGCAGACAGACGACGGCTGAAGGACAATAACAATTATTTACTTCATTGATTTTATTTTGGCTGCAGCTGATTTTAAGAATTTAAATGCAGTCTCTTGGACAATTCATCACAAAGATTTATTCAGTTTAAAACAATTACTCACATTCATTTTTGCATTACTATACAATGAAGTATAATATGTGCCAGTACCCATGAATAGTAGCAAAAGAAGAGGCTGTTTGTAGTCTTTCTGCTTTCTGTCCTCTTGGCTGCATCACAGCCCCATCTCTCTCTAAAGTCTGTGTCTTTTGTCTTTGTGGTCTGCATGTAGTGACAACATGTTGGAACATGTTTCACAATGTCAGACAGTTTCTTCTCCAAGGTGTGTATGAAGTTGTACTCAGTTGTAAGTATGTAAGCGTGTAACGATTGGAAAAAAAGAAGTTCAAACCCAGACATAGGTCTCTTAGAGTTTTGTTTTATTGTGTAACTCAAATAGAAAGTTGTTGTCCACTATCTTCTTGAATATTGACGCAGTGAACAGTTTGACGTTCACTTCAGAGTTTTCTTGAGGGCTTCAGACATTAAACTGCTGGTGTACTGAAATGAACACATGCAGTATTTAACCAAAAAATCTGATTTAATAGAAGAATATTAGCTTCATTCTGCATTCACATGATGCAGGACTGTGCAAACGCCTGGCAGCAGTGTCAGGACTTTGTTGGTGATAAGTGGTGTTACAGCCTTTTAAACTTGTAATAACAGGTGTTCTACGGTGTGCTACATTTTCCAATACATGTTATTGTGTAACATAGCTGACCCCAGGCAAGATTCTACCGCGGGCTTTTGTTACATTCCAAATCATGTAACGTTTTCACATTATGAGTATATTTCCATTAAAGGCTGGCGGTCACAGCAGTCTCACATATTTATGTGTGTATAAATGTATACATACATTGTTGGGAAAAATCTTTTTAAAACGCATTACGTTACAGAATACAGAATACATGCCCCAAAATGTAATTTGTAACGCCGCTCCGTTACTCAACCTGAGTGTCGTGTTTTGAACAATTGGATTACTTCCACATAAAATTGTATTTTATAGGTTTAGGAATTCGGCAATCAAATACAGCTTACTGAACATGCCTATTCTGGTGTATTTTAACTGGCTGAATGTGTACATGAACAAGCAGATAGATTTGTGTATTTGTGGCACTGCATACTGCATAGCCTACTATAAAAATCTAACCACAGTCTTGCTAGCACAAGCTAATTTTAGCTAACGTTAGCTAGCATGTCAAACGGGGCTAGTAAATCCGCACATCACGGAGAATGTAAAGTTGCACGTCGACTAAGCGTGTAGCTACCTGATATACTATGGAATAGCAAGCTGACCAGTAAAACTACAGCAGATGACTTCCCTTGGTTAATTAAAAACTTTAAGATGCCTCAGATTGGAGGTGGAGTACTTTGGATGCTGAAAGGAGGTTGGTTGCTGGTAAGCAGAAGTTGCACTGAACAGGTATAGTTCCTTCTCCCTGTCCTTTAATGTGAGATGATGTTTGAATTTCCAAATAGAAACACATTCCTGCCCTAGCTCCATTGTGCCGGTTCACGCAAAAAGCTAATTTGTTTCGTTTTCATATTGGACCTTCTGGGAAATACATGGAGCTCCCTTAATTTATTTAAATAGTGAATAAACTTGTGTTCCGGTGTTACGCATTCTGAATATGTAACACCGGTACATGTATTCCGTTACTTTCCAACACTGACTGATGTGTTTCTTTGTTCAGCGCAACAGGAAACAACTGATGAACCAGAGTGGTGAAGCCCGACATGGCTGTACTGTAGTGTTTTATCAAGGTGAAGCTTCAGGTCAGGTGTACGGACAAGTCACTCAGCTCTGCAAATCAATTTTAGAGAGAGAGAGAGAGAGAGAGAGAGAGAGAGATAATACAACAATGCAGCAAATGAAAGGGACTGCATCGGGAAAGAGAGTGTCTGGAGGGGAGCATGATACCGCTGCTTAATAGACTTGGCCCTGCTATGCTATTCCAGTTAATAGTCTAATCCAGTCCCATGCCTGGTCTAACCAGGTTATAGCCCTACCCTTGCCACAGCCTATTCACAGAGATAATAAACGAGCATGGTGATGGGCTGTATATCCCTCCTCAACAGATAAGACACCGGCAGGGAAATGAAATTCTGCTTTTGCTGAAACATTATGATTTATGGAGTGGGAGCACAGCACTGGTGGCCTGTACAGTGTCCACAGGCACTCATATCTGTGTGTAAGACTGTGTGTGTGTGTGTGTGTGTGTGTGTGTGTCTGTTTGTGTGTGGAAAGAATAATGTCCATGTTTACCGGCAAGTACTGCCTGCATGTGTGTATGTGCTCAGAGAATGTTGCATGTCCGTTGTATAAGAGGTGTGTGTGTGTGTGTGTGTGTGTATGTGTGTGTGTGTGTGTGTGTGTGTGTGAGTGTGTAATGTAAAGCAGTGTGAACAGTTAGTTAATTCCTCCCAGGCCTGCTTGTACTATCTGACTGGGATTGTAATTCCCTCTTCCATTGAATTCCAATAATAAATCCACTTTATAGTTTTTCCATTGAATCAATTCAGCAAACAAACACGTTCATTTCGTCTCTTTACAACACGCTGCTACGAGCAACAATAAAGACCCCTGTACTGCTGCTGCTATCAATAATAAAAATAATAATGACTAAGCAATTCAAAGAGGATTTCATCACAAATTCACAATTATCATAACCATTTGGTAAGACTTTAATAAGCACTATATAAAAACATATCAGCTGAAGAAGAACCCCTCTTTTTTGTCCATAAGGACACACACACACACACTCTTTGTGTGATCCGAGCTTCTCTGAGGTTTGTTTTGATAGCCTGTACAGCCAAGCGTGCATGTAAGTGCTTGTTAGTGCATATCAGTGCATGTGGCTTTTAAAAAAAATGATGTATATCAGATATTTGGGAATGGTCTGTGAGAGCTGTGGAGAGGCAATCCCAGCCCGATGTTGTGTTTTTAATGATTCCAGTGTTAATACGTAATATGCTGCTCATTACAGGTTCATGAGATGTTAATGACCCACCATGATGCAGTTGTAAGCTGTATTTGTCGACAGTTATGACTTCTTCTGTAAAACATCTGTATCTGATGATGAAAAGTTCTAAACAGGCCTATCAGAGACTTCTCAAGAGACACACTAGAAAAACAATATTCTCACCTTTTTTAAACTCCAAAAACTCATAATGCATGTATGCCACACAATAGTGTATTTCATAAGAAACCCTTTCTCTGCTTGTGGAGCACACTTCTTCTCCCGCTCTCTTGGTTAGCTCCACTTTAATCCAGGTGTAAGACATAAGTCAGACAAACACCTGGACCCATTTTAAGGCTGTGTCCATATACAGAGGTCTCTAAAAAAGCCTGTTGGCTTGTTGAGAGCAGCACAGTGTTGTCCTCTGGCCGTCCATCTGTGCAGCAGAGAATGGAGAGGAGTCGTTTAGCTCGTATTGTCTGGACGTCTTGTGTAACAGCTCTCATCATATTAAGTAATCTATCACTACAGATGTGACAGAATATTTATTAACACATGTCAAAGAGCCATTCTTGATGTTGGAAATAATACTTTCACAAAAGATCTTACCTTAAGCTGAACTCACTGGAGCTTTTAGACACATCTCATGGTCTTCATCAGTTTGCTTGTGTGTCATGAGAAAGGGGAAAAAAGGAAAAAATCATCATTACAAAAGTACTTCATTGACATATAATAAACTTCATATTACACACACTTGCACAGAGAGAGAGAGAGTGAGAGAGAGAGAGAGAGAGAGAGAGAGAGGGAGAGTGAGAAAGAGAGAGAGCGGTGAGGAAACAACTGGACCTCAGCAGTAATTTCAACAGATTTTCAGCTCTTCATATCCCATTAAGGTGGCGTGTGTGTTTGTGTTTGCTTGGGTGTTTGTGTGTGTGTGCATGTGTGTGTGTAGGAGTGAGGGCAGCGTCACTCAATTGACCTCAGGGTCAAACCACTTGGCCTCTGACCTCCCTGAGGTTCACCCCTCTCACATGAACCAAAGAGCGAGAGAGAAAGCAAGAGAGCGAGAGAGATTAGGAGAGACAGAGGGTTAAAAAAACAAACGTCCCAATGTTTACCCCAGAAAAGAAGCTGAACGTTGTCTTGGGAGAAGGGACAGCAGCTCCATTGGCAGCTAAATATGTATATGCCTGCCACAACCTGAAAGACGCACTACTATAAGATCCCAAAATTACACATTGGTTAGTGTTGTAGTATTTGTAAAGTAATTGTGTATTGTATTGTATAATTGAATTGTTTTGTATTGTAGTGTGTTGTTTAGCGACCAGTACAGTTTGGAATCAATGACACACCTATGTATTTAACATGTGATACTGTATGTACATGAAGTTTCTGTAAACTGCTTTGGCCACAACGTGTTTTGAGCGGCGTCCAGATGAAGTGGTGCCTGGGTAATTGAAACAGGGAGCATTATGTAAGCAGTCGTTCAGTGATCAGCGGAGTCTTAACCAGCATTTTGAAACAAGGTGTATGGTATCATCTTATATCTATTTTGACTTTGAGGCCCAAAACTCTAAATGAAAGAAGGTGGAGGAGGCAATGGAATGCATGCAGCTCATAGGAAGAACCAGATAAAGTCCCAATGATCTGCAGCCACAGAATCTAGAGTGTCTTTGCTTTTGTTTTTAAGTTAGCCGAGATACAAACCCGTGTTTATGTTCCCATGCAATTTGGAAGGTTCTTCGTGGCCTGATCCTGAAGAAATTCTATATTTTAAATGTCAACTCTAATCCTTAACCTGTACTGTGTGTTCTAACACATGCCACTGCTGAGCGGTGTGCAGTGGGTTCCAGTGGTATGAGTTCAGGATGGGACTTCAGTTTGACCCCATCTAGTGCTGAGGAGAGGTAACAGCTGTACAGTGGCTCCATCAGGCTACAGCATACTGCGGGGCTGTGGCTCAGTGCACTACAGGAGGACTCATTATGTGATTAAAAAGAATGAAAAGCTGCTGCTTTAAATTAGCATGAAGAAAATACATCTCTCTTATTACTCTAAAAGTGAGGCCTGGGACAGACAGGTCTGACTCTAAATATGTGTTATAACTATTAAAGAAATATTAGATTCTGCTTTCAGAAGATGTTTAAGGATCACATGAAAACATCCAAGCCTAACCTTATCTTTTCTCTCTTTCTTTTTATTATCTATATTTGAATTTTTTTTTGTGGTGGAATGTGTACATGTAGGTATGTGCATGTATATATGCAGATGTATATGTACGTATTATGTGCTTTTATTTCCTTAAATGCTCTTAAATCCAGATTGAGAGAACTAGAAATGACCTGTTTACATTGTAAATGTTTTTAACATTCTGTGTTGTATAACTTTTATTAATGTAATTGATTGTGTTTTTGCCTGCCTCTTGGCCAGGACACCCTTGAAAAAGAGGTTTTTAACCTCAACAGGACTTTCCTGGTTAAATACAGGTTAAATAAAAAATACAAAAAATGTATGGGTATGAACGTATATTTTCTTTTTGTTGCCCTTTGTGCATGTAAAAATGCCCTTTGTGCATATGAAATGGGCTGACAATATGTTTTGACACAACAAAGTACATACAGATAGTTGATTAGGTTCTTCCTCGCCCATGAAAACAATCTGACATTTTTCATGCTGTATGACACCTGGACAACAATAAACAAGTCCGTTTGACATTTAGTTTCCATCTTTAAAAACCCCTGAGCTCCTTCCACCCTGCTCTCTGCTGTATATCTCCTGATATTCAACTTTACAATTCATCTCTTTTTCTCTTTTCAGATGGTTTTTGCTGGTCGAGTTCATACAGGTCATAAAGATCTCCAAAGGTCTCACATTGCCAGACCCTGCGGAGGAGGGTCTGGCTAGTCCACACAACATTCCAGGATGGGAGAAAAACGTGCTTCGGTTTAGTGCCATTTCTTTAAACCAATCACAATCGTCTTCAGTTTTATCTGCAGGTCTCGGGAGCAGAGTCCAACAGATCAGCCAGGTGTGACATCATCACCAATGAGCTGATACAGTTATGTATCTGAAGGGGAACTACTGTTAACGAGGGTTATTATCTCATTTGATCTTGCTTCTCTGATATTGGCATTCAGCTGAAGTACTTTTACATTTATCAAAGCAGTTATTATGTAATGATGTTGATATTCAGCACTAAATATGACAGCAATATCAAAGACGTCAGAGATAGACTATTACTTCTAATACTCTTTAAACGTTAAAGCCACCACATTTCATCAGAAAGCTTGGTCATTAGTCTTTCAAGATAAACCTCCAACTCGCTGTTTTTCTGTCCAAACATGCAGTAAATAATGTTTAGAAAGTGGCCAACGTCTTTCACTCTGGTTATTGTCCATTTCATGTACTGTATATATTTATTTTTAAAGAAAAAACTTTAAACTAAGTCATTTTAGTTATGGCCAGACTAAATTCCCAGGTGTGTGTCCACCAACAGCTCCGTGGGCAGTCTGGCTGTCCTCCGTCTCTGGGGTTGAACGTACAGCTGAACTTGCGACACTCGTATCACACTTCCTGCTTTACCTCCTTCTTTCTTCTTCTCCTCCTGCTCTCTCCCTTCGTCTCCTTGCTTCACTCTCCTCCTACCCTCTCAGCTCCTATTCCTTTTCCACTTCCTCGTCTTCACATTTGTCTCACCTCCCTTTCCACTCGTCCCCACATTCCTCCTTCTCCTGCCTTCCCACATCATCCCCCTCCTCCCTCGCTCCTCATCTCTGTCGCCGTTGGCAGCCTATTTAAATGCTCCATTGGAGAAGGATTAAGGTTTATGCAAGGTCAGTGTGGGATGTGATAATTATAATCACAGCTTTTTGCCTGGCCAATGACGGCCATTTGTTATTCTCAGCTCAGTGGCTTCAGAAGCCCCTGGGGGGGAGACGAGAAGGGGCGGGGGGGGGGGG
>NC_048416.1:10590475-10615413 GCF_013103735.1 Etheostoma cragini | reverse complement strand
CAAGAGGCTGGCTGATTTACTGGGCCTCCTCCTCCCCCTCCTCCCCCACACAGAGCTCTCAGCCCCCTCCTTCTCCTCCTCTCTCTATCCCTCCCTTCTCTCTTTGTACCATTTTTCCATCCCTCCGTCTCCTGTTTCCTCATAACGCTTTGTTTTTTCCCTCCACTTCTCGCTCTTTATTCAAGGACATTTTCCCTCTGAGGGAAGGCAACGAGAGAGCAGAGGTGCGAGTCAAGTGACAGAAGAAAGTCCCAAACTTAAATGTCTTGAGTATTATTTTGTTCACCATGAACATGAACATCCCTTAGTGCCGACAGGAGTCCCACTGCTTCTTCTCCGAGTCATAACTCAGGTCCATCTCAATACACAGATTTGATTTAGCATATTTTACAGTCGGACTGACACAGATTATCTCTGCTACCAATCACAAATGAACGTCTGCCTTCATGTTTTCTTCAGTTTCAAATGAACCCGGTGATAGGGACATCCTGCTGTCAGCGTCGTGATGGAGAACATTCACCAAAATATAAACAACGCTAACCAATCAGGTTCAAGTTGTTGCCCACGGCACCAGTCACTTCACTTCCCGTTTACACATTTAAATGTGAAAGCAGTGTTCCCGGCAGCAACACCTTGGAGGCAGAAAGTCCACTTCCAAAATCACAGTGAAATAGAATCAAAGTTGCATTTTTATTTCAGTTTTCGGATTTTTCTTCTCTGAACCTGATAACTGGCATTTGAGTTTTTTTGTTTAGTTATTCATTCATTCTCAACATTGATCATAGACTGAAATCGTGGGTCATAGGCAGAATGACCAAAATTTCCAATCATGCTCTTTGTAAATAATGTAATAACGTATAATAAAAATAGTTGTTTAAGTAGTAAAACAATGCAAACAGGGTGAAAAGGAAAATTGGGTTTAGTTTAAAAACATCAGCTCAATCCTTAGGGAGTTGGGTTGGTAATCAAAGGGTTGCCGGTTCAAGTCCTGGACCAAAGTACGTAGTGTGGATTGGTAGCTGGAGATATGGCAGTTCACCTCCTGGGCACTGCCAAGTGCTCTTGAGCATGGCACCATACCCCCCAGTCCCACCGCTCAGGGCACTGGTCCAGCACTGGCAGCACACTCACTCTGACAACTCTCCGTTTGTGCATGAATAGGTCCTGGGCTTGTGTGTGTAAATTCAGTATTTTGCATTTTTTAAGTATTTCCTTGCCTCACACACAACTACACATATCCTGCACAACTGTCCCCTTCAAATTTTGCTCTTAAGTAATGCTATGTTTATCGTCCAATAACTGTAAGATGAAATTTACGCCCATGACATTGATATTAACCAAGGGGGTAAGCCAACCTCGACAAATCGTACCTCTTATGGCGCCATTTCAATGCTACCAAGCCATCACCCGCCGTTAGCATTCTATTGACTGCCATTCATTTTGGCGCCAATTTGACAGTGAATAACTTTACATCTGAAACATTTAAAGCCTCTGTTTGTCCATTATTTATTTCTAAAGAAAAACAACAATGTGTAAAAGGTCTCCATTACCTATTGCCTCACGTTAGGGCTCCGTAGCAGACTTTTTTGTAAAAACAGGCTAGCGATTGTGTCATAACTAAGCAACTTGCTGTTGCACAGTAGAGGAACTACTAAACAGTTTAGGATAAGCTTGCAGACAAACGTAATTTAGCTGTTTAGGTTCAATTACTAATGTTAACTGGCATTTTAGTTAGCAATAACTAGTCTGTGTCCACTGTATGTTATCTCCTCCTACCTACGCTCTCCGTCTCTGCTGAATTGGAATGATTGAGATTTCTCTTGGCACAGCTAAGAGAAGACTAACAACTTTAAGACAAGTTGCTCACGTCCCATCTATGTCGTCAAGCTCAGTTGGAGGCTGCGCAGTAACACTCAGCCATTACCAGAAACTTGCTTCTAACAGTCTTCACGGGCCTCCCTTACAATCAACACCGTCACACTGTCCATTTCTTATACTGTCCATGATATTAACTAATGAATATGTAGGACTGGCGCTGTCGGGGCCAGTTGTCCACCTGAATGCAGCAGAGACGTTGATCATGCTATCAGTCCTACCTGTGGAAGTGATCCTGAGTGTTAGTAATGACAGAGTGTCCTGGATCATTTAACAATACTATTTATGTCATAATGTGGACTCCAGAAAGCCACTATTAGCACTAACCCACTGGATTCAGCTCATTTCAATAATCACAGATTGTTTGTGTCTGATTTCTCGTGTTCACAAGCCGCCACAAATATGTCACGCAACACAAGTAACTCATGACAGTATTTAACTGATGAGAGGACAAGGCCGGCTAAGCATTTATTCATGTGTTAATAATGAGAGGCTTTCCTATTCTTTCCATTCTGCCAAGACAAGAACTGCAGCAAAAATATTTCGTAGAAATCATTTCCAGATCAGTGATTGGTCCTTTTCACTCCCTGCCCGTCCTTAATTGATTTCTCTTCTTAGAGTGCCCGCTTGCAACTTTTGAAAGAATAATAACACATTATTCACCACTTTATCCATCTTTCTGTATAATGAACATTACCCTTTATCAATGTTACACAGTAACTACGTTTTTTAAGAAGAAAATAAAAGATGAACAAGAACATGCACTTTTCAGTACAAGCAAGAAAACAAACCAAAACAAAATACTCAGCAAATGTATCTTTCAAAATTATTGTAAATGATTTAAAGAAGGATTTCCATGTTCAAAAAGGAGTAAGAAGAAGTAAAAAAAAGTGGTTTAGTTTAGATTATTTAGTTTACACACATACAACTAGTAAATAAAAACCTCAGAGGGGCTTAATATAGGCATTCTCCAATGCATACTTAAATTAAAATAAAAAGAAACTAAAATACTGATTAAAAAAGGAAAGAAAGAGATACAAAAAATAGCCCAAACTAAAATTACACATAATAAACGTCAAAGGTCAGGCAAAAAAGATGTAATTACAATTACCATGTCCCATACTGACCTTCTACATTCATTTATGTAATTCTTTACTTACTTATAGAAGTATAGAGACATAGACTTGCATAGCCACAGTCACATAAGCACATGCATTGTACAAATACAATTTCTTTTTCTTTTCTTTTTCTTTTCTTTTTCTTTTCTTTTTCTTTTCTTTTTCTTTTCTTTTTCTTTTCTTTTTCTTTTTCTTTTTCTTTTTCTTTTTCTTTTTCTTTTTCTTTTCTTTTTCTTTTTCTTTTTCTTTTTCTTTTTCTTTTTCTTTTTCTTTTTCTTTTCTTTTCTTTTCTCACTTTAAGTTGTATGTACAAAGACTTACATTTGACTTTGTATCAACAAATGAACCAGGTACTGTATTTCCTGGTTTTTAGTATGTATCATTTCCCCAGGACAGTTTCATGTCTATTCCTCCCTTGGAAGTTCTCCAACTGTCAGTCACCTAACGTTTCGGCTAGACAGAAAATAAACCTGACTTTTACATACGGCTGGATGCCTAAAATAAGTGCAGCCAGATGAGTTAAACAAATGAAGAGATACACCTTTGTAAATGGCAAAATAATGACAGCACAATCCCAGTCTGCACTGTCCATGTCTACTGGGCCGCGGCTGATCTGCTGCCTAAACCCCGGTCCTTTCCTCTGGCCATTGGGAGCCCCAGTGTGTTCCTGGGCCTCAGCCGAAACTACAGACCTGTTTCTGCCATATGCACTGCTGATGCTCAGAACATGATGCAGAGCTGACCAAGCCTCCATCCATCATCCCTCCAGTCAGCCATGTTGGACTGCTGCTGGGGAATAGATTGGTAGATTTGTCCAGTTCTCTCACACACACACACACACACACACACACACACGGGGGACTAGTCATGGCCGGGGATCAGAGTGTTTTCTAGTTGACTGGTGTTAGAAGCTGAACTAAGCGCAGCAGAAAGAGGCCGGGTCAGACAGGGATCTGGGTGAATGAGTCCTTTAGAGGTCAAGCACTGCAGCTGAGCTGTCAGTCTGTGTGTCATGCAGCAGGTTACAGGAATATGTTGCAAGGGAAAGGGGATACAGAGACCATGACAAGCTGAAGTAACCTAGCGATGCACTGTGTGATTCATAATCCAAAGTGGGTCATAAACACTGAGATCCTGGCAGGGCAACAGGAAGGCCAAAGAGACGGGAATAAATCAAATGTTACTTTTTGATTAATAATGGAGCACGTTCAAACACTGGTTTGTCATAGGCTGCTTTGTTGGCAAAACAATGCATTGCGTGTTCATGTTTTAATGGAATATATTTTGAAATATGTCCCATGGTGTGAGAGCTGGACTGTGCGTACACCTGTTTGCTCCTGAGAGGGTTCAGCTAAACAGGTTTGCCTCACCTATACAGACTAATGGAAGATTGTGTCTTGGCTGAATCCAAATGGAAAAGGCAGTGCCAATGCCAACACTTACAATCTAAGCAAAGATGAAAAGATGAAAGTTCAGCATTTCTTCCACCTAAGAGTCAACTTCATACCTATCGTCATAGACACCGCTGTGTGTCCGAACCATTACCACTGCATGAAAGATAACATGCCAGAATGACCAAATGTATGACCAGTAACTCCTCTGTGTAGTCGTCCTCCTGCCCACTTTAACCAGCCTGCTCTTTTCTTGATGTCATGTATTAGGTCGAACATTAGTACATGTTTGTAGGCTATGCTTGTGTCTGAAAGGATGTGCCAATATCATCTGTGATAAGCAACTGCCAAGTAAATATGTTATGTGGAGAGCTTTTATTAATACTATTGTCAAAAAAATCATGAATTCACTTTTGAGTAGCTACGGCAGAATGTCTATCACTATATGGCCTGACAAAGCCAGGGGAAGTGAAGACATTCTGACCTGTCAGAGAGGAAGAATACAGGAGTAAATAATACAATGAAGGGTGCATTTAACTGCCTTCCTTTAGGTTTCCGGTGTCTGCTTGCTGGTCACTGGAACACTTGAATGGGACACTGTTCTTGCCCTGCTCAAAGTTAAAAGAGATCTTAGACCCTATTGGCGCTTTGTAACTTCATGCGTCTTGGTGGATCTGATCTTTAAAAAGAAAAAAGGAAAGGAAAGTGTAAATGCGTCCAAGACGGATTGAAATGTGCTTGTTTGAGGCAACTCTGGAAGAAGTTTGAGACTCATTCGAGCCAGATGTTGAAAGGGTTCAAATGCATCTGTGATCTTTACTCCTCCTCCCTTTGTCTCTTCTGTCCCAGTGACAGTAAATCTCATGGAAACTAACTGTTGGACTGCATTTATTCTGTGCTTTTCTAGTCTTAACAACTACTTAAAGCGCTTTACAATTCAACATGTACACTACAGGGCCAGGGACAGGGCCGCTCTACCACCTTTGCCACAGCTGCCAAAAGCAACAAGGAAAGATGGGAGTTAGCAAACGACCTCAGGTGCATCACCCCCTCCATCTGGGGGCCTACCAGAGATACTAAGTGGCTATGTGTAAATGCAACTGTTTTCAATCTCATCTCGGTTTGACCTGGACACAAGACACTTCTAGTGATCAGTGTACATGGGGCCTTGGAATCTCTGAACACACCGAGGTGGCACAGGAGGTTGCATTTGTTCCTCCTTGCTTGAAATTTGTTTACAGTTTTTGCAGATTGCTTTCACAGTGAAAGCCAAAGTATTACACAACTATCAGAACTCAATGAGCAAAACATTAGCCCAGATGTGTAGCAGTTGTAGTAAAAATAAAAACAATGTATATACTATATACATGCATACATACATAAAATTAAAATGACAGATAAATAAGGTCATGTGCCTCTCAGCACAATCTTCCAAAATTATTGTAAGTACTGTCAGTTGCAAAAACATGACTTTTATTGGACGGAAATTGACGGTGCGCAATTGCCCTATAGGGTTACATTAACAACTGTTGGCTGCAGGGCTCTTAGTCAACACTGGACCAAGTTCAAAGATTGTTGTTCCCATCCCTCACTAAAAAATAGGAACATAAGGTCCAGGTTTTAAAATGTTATAGTCTCTCTTTAAAAATAAAAAAATACTTCCACCATCATCTACTTCCTGGCCGTGACATAGGCAGTTCAGGTAAAGATGGAAATCTTTTCTTAAGATTTCACAGTACAAGACAATAAATACAATCATTTAATAATAACACTACTCTTTGGAGAGTCTTAGCTGGGCACAAAATCTCACAGATGTCCTCATCTCTTAATGGGTCAACCCTCAACAACACAGTGGCTCAGAGATCTCCAGAGCAAAATCATTTGCAGGCTTCGTCAAGAGAAAAGAACCCGTGAAATGTTGATGTCTGAACTGTTAACTGTGTGGCCTTATGATGAGGACCTTTACAAAGGACTCACATTAAGAACTCTTTTGTTCAGTGTGGACATGGACAGTCTCAAAATGACACACGGTTTGAACGTTGAGCAGCATTTACAGGATTGTGGGGAATGGAACTTGCCTGTTTATCCAATATGGTGCAAAGCTGGAGGAGAGGAGCCCAGTGAAGGATCAGGAGTGGCTTTTTTTAGCTGCCACCTCTCTAATTGTCTCTGCCTGTGTTCGACAGAGCCTTTTTGAAGGACAGGGTCTCTCATTAGGCATTCACACCCAGGGCTTGCTCCAATTGGGCTGCCTAAGGAATCTGAAGGCAATGCAATTGTGTAATTTGCACACAAAGTGGTCTGGATTGATCCAAAATAAACCTCTCAACTTTAAATGTGGAGGGGGAGAGGGAGGGCGTATAATTGCATCATTTAGTGAATTGATTGGCTGAGAGTCGATGGAAGGGAATCAGGAAGCAGCAGATAAACGGTGACAGCAGCGCCTTTTAGAGCGGGGACCCATCGACACAAAGACACACACACACACACACACACACACACACACACACACACACACACACACACACACACACACACACACACACACACACACACACACACACGGGTTTAAGGCACTGGAGCAAATCTGTACACACACACTGAAAAAAGGACACACCTAGAGACACAAACATAGATAAACTAAGACGCTAACATAGAAACAGACATGAGAACACACACACACATGCACGCACACACACACACACACAGAATCAGATTAGACAGCACAAAGAGAGCCCAGGTCCACGTCGCACAGCGAGCTCTGCAGGCCGGGACAATGGGAGGCAGAATTAGAGGTAACAATAGATTTCATTAAGCCAAACTAGACTTAACGAGACAATCGATACGTCATAATTAAAGTGAGGAGGCTGAGAGCGACTTAGACTCTAAATGATGACTGCTCTTATTAAGATGGAGCAGATAGAGAAAGGCCTGATGACAATGGAGCTCTATAACTACCTACCACAGCAGGCCTTTGTGATCACACTGGCCTTTCACTGAGACAGATAGATAGGAGAGAGGAGGGAGGAGAGGAGGAGGAAAGGAAGAGAGGAGAAAGGAGAGGTGAGAGGAGGAAAAAGAAGAAACAGGGGGAGAAAAGGTCTTTAGTTTCTTATCGTTGGTTGCAGTCATGGAAAGTAAGGGCTGATGTGTGATGATGTGCAGCAATAGCTGAACACAACTACAACATAGCTGTCATCCTCTACACACAACTATAACTACCCTCACACCTGTTTCTGATGCTGGGATTATAAGAATATGAGCCAGGTCAGAGAGCACAGGTGAGTAGAGGAATGAAGAGGAAGGGGAAGAGTAGGAGGAGGAGGTGGAGGAAGAACCTTAGATGAAATTGGAGCAACTGTGATGGACCATGTTCTTGGGAGGAAACCTTTCTTATCATACAATATTTAAGGAAAGTTTGTACCTGTTTTTAAAGCATGTATACTTTTGTAACTGCATCTTCCCTTTTTGAAAAAAAAGAAAGCTGCCACCTGAGGATGTCTGTGTTCAACAGCAAGAGGTGCTCATTGTTGATATGCTTGTCTAAAACACCGCCATGGGACTTGGTAAAATACATGAAAATGTACATTTGGAAGGAAGCCATGTGTCAGCCGTTCAGCAACTAACTGTGTCCTCCATTGCACACAAGTTGTACAAGTACAATGCATACAACTCCCCTCCACAGCAGAGCGTTGTCTTTCTGTAACACCTTCAAATGCACCATTCTATCTATTTGTGTGTATGGAGTGTATTCAATTGGATCCCTTTGAAAGGATCTTGATATGTGTCGCTGGGAGAAGCTTGGTTCAATCGGACAAAAAGGAGAAGGAGAGGTGGGATCAGAATTGGCCCAGCGTGTTATTGTGGCCAGCGTTGGGGCATCATGAGGCTTTGTGCAGCCATAAGTAACCGTGGTCTTCTCCAGCATCACCTGCTGTCAGGGTTGTAGTCAAGACCACCTTTGTCAAGTCCAAGACAAGTCCAAGACCAGGACTAGTTGAGTCCAAGTCAAGACCGAATCCAAAGAGGCTGAATGGAGAGATATTTCCTTCTTTATGGAGCTGTGTAGGTTGAATTATTACTTTATTTTATCACTATTATTATTACATCAACCTAAACAAAAAAAAAGGGAAATATCCTCAAGTCTGTCCAGGGTTTATGCAGAGTTATCCAAGACAAGACATAATACATTGAATAAATGAAATGGCAAAACCTTAGCTTATCAATTTATGTGTAATTAGAAGACAGATTTAATATACGTCCAATAAAATGTACTGTATATACTGTACAAGAGTAGACAATTTAGAGTTTATTTATTTGATTAGGACAATGCACATTAATCAACATTTCTTTAAGTGCGCCAGTGTGATTTTCAACTGTAGTCCCAATTACCCAGCATGCATGTTGAGAGTGGAGCACCCAGAGGAAACCCATGTAAGAACATGCAAACTCCACAAAGAAAAGCCCAGAACGACCTGGATTCAAACACAGAACTTTCTTGCAGTATCACTTACCACTTAGCCACCCTGCTGCCCAATACCTTCTATTCTGTTCAATGAACTATCAACTTATCATTAGCTGTAGACGACATAGCCTACTTTGTGGTAAGAGGTGGGATTTAAGGCTATAAAATGCCCAGGCTGGAAACTGTCAAGTTATATTTATTTTAAAGTCCTGGTAAAGCACAATCGTTATAACACAATTATAAATGTTAGAAAATACTTGTTGAAAACATGTGAGAAGACTGTAAACAGTGTAGTTCTCAATTGTAGAGTTAGACAGTTAAACTGTTATTCTCTATTTTGTGCTCATGACTTTTTTAGGGTGGCGTGAAATTATGATTGCCTTTCGCACTTTGGTCATCGTTAACACAACCCCTCCCCCACTGTAAGCAAGTGATGATACCACTAACATTAGTGCACATAGCATCAGCATCTTTTTTGGTCACTCCCTGTGTGAATGGCAAGTTGCGTTCCACAAGTTCTCAATGCTTTTTTCAGTCTAATAAATACATGACTAAATGCTACGGTCACATAAACACAAGCAAAATAGCCACCAAGCCACCCTCATGCTCATGAGTCATGAACCGTTTTCCATGGTCTGTTCTGGGATGCATCAATGCACTCAGCGGGGTTTCTTTTTACAAAATGATTTCGTTTTACCAGGACTTGAAGCCCAAGTGATGACAACGCTTCCTTCAAGTGGGTAAGGAAAAACACCCAAACAAGAAGCTGGAAAAAAACCATGGCAAATATTGCACAAGAGGGAACTCCCTCCTAGAGATAGTTTAGACTCTTATGGGCTGCAGAACAAAAATGTCATACCATCAATCCCTGAAATGGGCCAGTACTGATCAGTACTGAGTACCGGCGGTTCTGATCCTCTTCCATTAGGTACCCTTACTTCTAATTGTTTTTAAGAGTATTATGAAAAGGCTGATATTTATGCCAAAATTGGTTATGTGTCATGATTATTTTTTGGGGGAAAAAACCAAGCAATTGTATGTAAAATTACACATTCAGCACCCCATGTAACCCAAATGGAATGATCATTTGTTTCACAACCACTTTTTTAGACTGCGCAACTGCAAGATTGTCAGAATATATTTCTTAGAACAAATTGTAGATTAGTCAACTATTTGGGGTCAGTCTATGATATAAATGCATGAATATTAAAATAACTAAGGCACATGCAATAATCATGTCACAGAACTGCCAAATTGGGGTAGCCTACTAGCATTATATGTAAGTATATTGTAAAATCAGTAAAGGAGAGTTGTACAACACTTACATGTCACTACTTTATAAGGCTGCAATAGAGTCGCTCTTCATTTTCCTCACAGGACTAACTTGGCCTGTGTGGATTTGAACCTCAGAGGTGGAGGGCAGCGGCGGCTCTGGCGCTGTCATTTCCTCCTCAGCCGAGACGCTGAGATGCCGTGGTTGTGATAAACTCTGGTCCTGGATGGAGAGGCTGCCATCCTCAGTACAATAGGATGGTCTTGGCGACGGTTCCAGACAGGAGCGACCTGGCCCGGGATGTTGTGCTGGTCCAGGCTGGCGGTGCTGGTGGAGGCCTGCAGGTTCAGCCATGGCTGCTGATCCATGCCATGACCTTCATCATTTCACAGCCTAATGTCACACTGAAATAAAACCCAAATCAATCAAATCAGAAAAGGATTTATTGCCAAATAAGTTACACTTGTTAAGCCTTGATGGGTGGACTGTAAACGGTTTTATTTAGTGCTTTTCTAGTCTTAACGACTAGTAAAAGTGCTTTTACATAGTAGAGGAACCATTCAGCATTTACCATCACCTGCTCATCAGATAAACACTCACACACATTTACAGCCAAGCATCGGGGGCAACCCTGGCAGATGATGCATACATAAACATTAACACATTAATTGGATAATTACAGAGGCTTTAATTTAATTACATTTTTTTTATAATTAAAGAGGAATTTCTTCCCTCCCAGCCTACAATAACTTTCTCCTATATCATGAAAAAAATTTCATTTTATCAATGGACTAAAAGGTTTCTTGTTCTGTTTTGAATGATTACTTTTCTCTATTTCTTCCCTCTTTATTTTCTCTCCTCCTACATGTCTTTTATACGTAATGACTTGTAAATGTAAATTTGTAATTGTTTTTTAAGTGTGCTCAATAAATAAACCAAAATTCTAAAATAGGGAATAAAGCAATAACTACAAAAAATAAATATGACTGCTTCAAAGAATAAAAGGGATTGAATGGTTTAGGGCAGGATGTGTAAACATGTTGAGGGGTATGCAAAAGATCAGGATACACAGCATGTACAATGGACAAAAAATCCTCATCCATCCATCCTCACCGGGTTAGGGTTACAGATGTTCCACACAGACTTTATTTTTGTTGTAGACTTACTAAAAGCTGTTGGGGTAGCCAGGTCTCACATGGTGATGAATGGATCCTCCAGAAGTTGGCTGGGCATTGATCGACGGCTGGATGAAGCATCTTCTTGAGCAAATCCACAAAGTTCTCCTGGTCTTTGGTTTCTGCCATGGTGTTACTATGCTCATTTCCAGGTTCATGATTGGATTTAGAGGTTGTACCAGAGGTTTTAATTTTTAATATTTGTGTTGCAGCTCCTCTTTTCACCCTGTGTGTTGAGCTCTCTGTGTTTTAGCTACAGAGTGAGGCATCTCACTTCTGGTCCGTCTTTGTGGGAGTTGCACATGCGCAGTAGCTTGGTAAGGACTACTTGCCAGTCAGAAGTAGAGTTTGAGCGCGTGCCAGGCTGACAGCTAGGCGAGCATTGTAACATGTGTTACAAAGTGACAAGCGTTATCCACGGAAGTAAGGGCTGGTCTACAGCAGACCTGCTTGGAGCAGTTGGTAAACAGTGTTTTCTGTTGGAGATGGTAAGTCCCCTTGGGGTGGACTTTGTGCTTTTTCACTTTGTAAACCTATAACATGCACAAAAAAGATATATAACACTATTAAGGAAAGGGGAAAAGCCAAAAAACACAATGCAAGCACTTTAAAGAAAAACATTGTTAGCCATTTACTGCTTCTTTCAGTCATTATGTTAAACTAAGCTAATCTTGCTCTACAATTAAAACACAGAGGAAGGTAATATCAGCTTGACCACCTAACCACACACGGTAAATATGGCTTTTTAATGTTGTTTTTTGTACTATTTATGTTTTGTATTCAAATTGATCTTGTGTAATTACTACTGCTGCAAAACCAATTGCCCAAATAAAGTTCTACTTGACTTGACTTGAGAGTGGTTATTAATCTTTTTATCTAATTTCTTGAAATAAAGTGCCAAATCATCATTTAATATGCTTTTTTTAGATGGGTTGTACTCGCAGCTGCCGGTGATCACAGCCCAGGAGCAGCAACGCAGCCCAAAGACCACGTGTCAATGGCTGTTGTGATGGGAATTCCCAGGATGGCCTCTGGAGACCTAAGAAAACAATCACAAACACGTTGTTTTAGTTTTGAATTTTGGCTGCTTTGTCAGAAAAATCTAATCTAAAGCTGGAACTCTGCCTTGTTGTCAGCTTGTAAGACACCTGTAACAGCGTGGCTGCATGTGTGAACGTGATTCTATCACAGAGACATAACGGGCCAAGCCAAAGTCAATAATCTTAATCTTGAATGGCATTTACACTGTCCACCAACAAGATGTTGCCTGGTTTGTACAACTCCCAGGCTCCCCAGGAGTTGCAAAGCTGTGGCCATCCAAAAGATATGAGGAAATCATAAGAAGGAGATGTTTGCTGATTGAGTGCTGTAAGTTCTGAGCACAGTGTCATTTCAGAGCTAATTACTTATTTACAGTCAGAATTTGAACAGAAATTATGACGCCCCATAGTTTATTGCAGTGGAATACATTCAAGCACAATAGTAAGGTCCTTTTTGTCTACCCGGTAGAATATTTTGTCTAGGGAATTAAACCACAAAATGTGCTCAAATAACACTTTTTACTACAAATTCAATTGACTGTACGCTAAACTCGCTAAAGAAGGTTGTTCAATCACACGGTAGCAGCCTTAGCACCATCAATCATCAACAGGTCAGGACGTTGTGACTGGGACTTGTTGCTTTGGCTTCAGTCTTTTAGTACGTATTTCAGATAGCTTTTACCAGGGCTACCCGCGTCTCAGTCGGTCATTCAACTAATCTGTTATTTTGGTCTTAGTCGACTAAGATGCTTCCCGTGCTGAATTATTTTTTTCCAAGAAACAAGTGAGCACATCTCTAGTAAACACATGATTTAAAGTGTTATTTTGCATGTTTAATTACAGAAAAACACAGTTTAACAGATGGTGCATACTGCATTAAAAGAAAAATCTATTTAGGAAAATCTAATTATAAATCAACTAATCAATAAGTCAACAAAATCTTATGAGTGTTAATAGTCGACTAAGAATTTCTTTAGCCAAGGACAGCCCTGACTATTACAGGGTTCTCATTTTAAAACCAATCAGCGGGAGAAGGTGTTTACAACCAACAGTTGATAAAACTTGCGTGAGACAATTGTAATTTTATTACAGAAAAATATTGATGGTCGCCAGCAGACATGAGAAGCCTACTTTTACCCAAGTCGGATTGAAATCCAGGTCCCATTTATTAAAAAGATAAATAAGAACTGTATTTAGTTTTGTAACTGTCATTGTAAACTCCATCATGCACGAATGGAAAGTTTGCCTGGAACAGCAACAGTAAGAGGACTTCCAACCAAGAGCAAGCACTAGGCGAAAGAGGCAAGGAAAAACTTCCTTTTAAGAGGCAGGATCCTTGAGCAGAACCATGGCTCGGAGTGTCAAGCAGGAAAATGGAGGTAGCAGGTGACTCCAACCACAGATCCAGAGCCAGAAAGACCTGCAGGAAGCGAAAGGAGGGGACAGCAGAGGGGCGAGAGAGCACAAGACTACAGGGGTGAGTGAGCACAAGACTCCGGGAAAGGGAAGAAGTTGAGTTAGCAACATGCATTAATGGAATCAGGTTGAATACAGTGGAGAGAAGTAGGAGGAGAGAGGATCTCAGTGCATCATGGGAAGTCCCCCAGCAATCTAGGCCTATAGCAGCGTAACTAAGGGATAGTTCAGGACTCTCCTGAGCCAGCCCGAACTATAAGCTGAAGAGTAAAGGTGTCTTTTTCAAGAAGTCCTCACAGTCATGTCCAGCATTTCAAACATAAAACAAACACGCCCTCCATCAACAAAAACATGTATGAGTCTGATAAAATTGAATTTGTCAGATTCAAAAGCTTGCAATTGTTGTAGGATGGCCACCTGCTTCTTCAATAGCAATTTGTGCATTAGGCCTACTTGAAACCTGCATTATGTACATTATTTAGTATACGAACAGCACAAATACATACATTGTGTTTTAATCATTTACGAACATGTTTTATTTTTCATTTTAATGTTTGTATTAACACATTGACCAACACATTTGCTCTCCTCTTTTCTTTAAAAAAAATAAAGAGATTTTGGTAGCATAGTCTTCAAACTATACTGCTAACAGTAATGGACGTTACAGTTTACTGTCACAGTTGGTGTTTAATGACGTTGGTGCCATCTTATCATCGTCTCGTCTTAGTCATGGAAAAAAAAGGTTGCTGATCAACCCCAACATTTTACAGAATGAACTCTGTTTCCAGCAAACCTAGCTAACTAGCTAAACGTATAGCTGACCAGTACCCAAGGTTAAAGAGCTCCAAGCTAACTTTGCAAAGATAGGAGAAAAAAAAGAGAGCTAAAAGGTGTGTGACTGGACTTCCCACCAGTAACACAGCTCCAAATGAATGCTAATGTTACTACTAGATGTGTAGAAGGCAACTGCTTGCTAGCGCTGGAAGCAGGAACTTTGAACTTTGCTGCTGTCATAGCACAACGTTTGATGTGTTGCTCAGTCTGCTGGATGATCACATGTGCAGCATGCTCGGAGGTGAGGTGAGCTTACCCTTCAGTCTGTCTCTGCTGCCAGCCTCTGATGATGAGGATGACAGATGGAGAAGAAGAGGAAGAAAAGACACAGGAGAGGAAGAGGAGGAGGGGGAGGAGGACTGTGTCAAACACAGGTCAAACACCTCAACCCTCAGGCTAAGTGCTACATCAATGTTTGCGCGCGCACACTCACACACACACACACACCGAGCGAGCCTATCATCTTATCTGCCCTGGTTCTCGGTGTAATTAGCTCTCAGCATTAATGTAACTGCTTTTGTATGCTCTGTTGTGTGCAGAGGTTTCACAGGAGATCATATTTCTTTTATTTATGTGCGAGTTTGATCAAATAGGTGAACCTTGCAGATGTCAAAGTACAAAGAAACACATGCTTTTGATGAAAACTGGCAACACATTTCATCCAAACAGATTGGACGCAGCAGCCTAATAATAAGTATCCTGATGCCCTGAGTCTGGTGTAATTGTAAATTGGACATTTTCACTCTCTCACACACTAGTATAGATTCATTTAGCTAATTATGGCTGCTGTTGTTTGAATATGTGTTGAAATTACAGAAATACACACAACAACAAGACAAAGGACAGCAACAATGTACGGGCTCATTGGTTACAGACTGTGTTCATCATGTCATTTAACATGCAGGACAACATGCCTCCTGACCAATCACAGGCAAACACACACACGCACACACCTGCTTCATAATATAATGCCACGTAATGCCATCCATCATGGAGAATTTAAACTCACCAGGAAGCGCTTCACTCAAGTACAGTCCACTTCTCTTATCACAAATGGAAAGAATGATTGTTCTTGTTTTTCACAAGTCAGTCCAACAGTCACTCTTGAAAATGCCTGGCTATGTGACACTCTTGATGGACAAAACACGTCACTGGTCCAATAATCAACCGTGCTCCTTTTCCCTCGCCCATCTCTGTGTGTTTAGGATGGAGATCTGTTCACTCTCATCTTCCCATTGACTGAATAGACTTTTCAGCACATACATGGACATACTGTGAAGTATATTAATAAGTAAAATAAATGTTTAATTTCAACTGCTCCTACTACTGGCCGTTTATCTCGGTAGTCTGTGTAATAAAAGGTAAAAGAACACAATAGGCCGTCCAGTGCAGCCAGTACATTTAGTCTCCCAGTCTCCGCGGATCTAATCAGACCTGTTTCACCCATCATTGGCTGGCACATGAAGGCCAGCTGGAGAGTTGGGCTGCTGGAGAAAAGCTTTCTATTGTCACACAGCAGCAGGTGAAGCTGCATAATGTGGCCTATTGAAACCCAGTGAACACATTAAAGGATTTGTACAACTGCGTCCGTCTCTTCTTTCTTTTCTCTTTCTTCTTTCTTACATGTATGACCAGTGTATATCTCATTATTAATGATACAAATGAGATGAGATCAGCCTATGGTATTACTGTATCAATTCAATGGGGCTTTATTAAATTTCCATGATAATTTGCTGCAAAACCACCGAGAAAATAATCAGCTGTCTCCATTGTCTTAACTAACATCCCCTGACCCAATACTTCTTATATCAAAACCATATTCTATTTACAATACAAACTGTTATCCACATGAAACTGTTGCCATGTAATGACATGTCACATGTGAATGCTTCGAGACTGAGTTTCTGTGAACTGTAAATAAATTGACTTTAATTTGGTGTGAGGGGACATCATTGGTGCTGTTCACTCTGAAAACTGTTGTAACTGACATATACTGCCAATCTTAGCCTTTGAGCAGCATACCAGAAATATCATACACGCTTGTTTTTATCAGTTGAGGAACAACTCCATGATAAGACACTTGCTCAATTTTTATGACAGAATCTTTTTTACAGGTTTTTATATCATCTCGCCTGGAAAACTGTACCTCTCACAGTTTATTAGCTAAATCCAGAAGTTTCTGTCAAGTAACTCCAATGTTACCATCACTGCAAATTACATTTTACATATCAAAATTGTATTAATTACATACAAGGCCATCCGTGGTCTGGCACCAGATACTAATAAAGAACTAGGCCCCTGATCAGCTGATCCAAATCTCACAGCTGTTCCCTGAGCAGGCTGAAACCTAAGGGGGACCTCGACGTTGGAAACATCACCCCACAGTCCACTGCAGCTTCTGAGTCCCACCTTAAAAATCAATTTCACAAGACGGCCGACTTTGTTTTCTTTTCTGTGCGTTTTTCTTATTTCCTATATGAAAAAAGCCAAAAAAATACTAAATACAAAACTTCTCATATACAAAAATACATCCACATTAATCACACACATACTTGACATATCTGTATACATAAATGTATAGAAATAAGCAATTATAAATCAATGAAATGGTGAAATGCATTAACTAAGGCCCTATTTTTGCTTTGACACAGCTGCAGCCATCACAGGGTTAACATATTCTGGTCATGGTTGGTATCAATCAAGTTGTCTTCTTATTGGCTCAACAGGTAGGCCGGTTTCATAACAGTAGTTTTAACTAGAAGGAATAGCTGTGAATTTTTCCCACGTTGGTCCTCCTGAAACTCTGCGACATGATTGGCTTCTATTAGGGTCACCTCGGGTGACAGTAAAGTGATTGGCTCTTATCACCTGTCAATCGAATCCTTCCAGAGAATCCAAAGAATCCGCTGGTGTGCTCAGTAACAGTGTGGCAGACAGAGAGACGTGATCAAAATCCACAAATGAACTGTTTAGCTTTCTTTCCGTTGAAACTCGGCCAGAAACTACAAGACTGTGACGGGACCAGCTCGTTTTGGATAAAATGTCTTGGATATTTTAGTTCCTTGGGTTGTTGGCGATGTAGGAAAAAAGGTTTTTTGCAGATATTTCATCGGTGTGAATAAAGACACGAGGAAAAAGGTGGATGCACACTCCACCTTAGACACTATTGGCGCAGAATCTTTATGTTCATCTTTATTTTCTTTAATTTTATAACAGTTGTTTAACTGCTATAAATCATCATAGGTGTTGATGTGTGGGCTTAATCAAATCACTTATGAAAATGTGCATAAGTGGAGAAAACAGCTTCGCTTCAATGGAGAAAAATTGTATGAAAACGTGAAAACAGTGTCGCTTATGAGGCTCTATCCTTATAATAAATAAAGAAAGAAAATATATTTAAAAAATAAGAACATTATAATTAAACATGGCAGTAAAAGGTGGATACATTCATACACTTTAGTAAATAGGCAGTGATGTCAGCCACACACACACACACACACACACACACACACGTACATACATGTTAAAGTCTTTTCATTTTCAACGATTTCGTTCTTGGAAAGGCCTGCTCCACAGTTACCATTATTTGACTACTAAAGACTTTAAATAGTCAACATATGAATTTTGATATTGTCCTTCAAAGATCAATCCAATCTTAATATCATCAGAAGGAGATTCCATTTCTTTAGTTAAACAGTGACAGTGAAATGTCCAAATCAAGACCAGCTTGAACACTTGTGTGTGCTCCAGCATGGCCAGGGAGAGTGTGTGATTATTGTTAGTGATGGTGGTATCAACCTGCAGGTTAAACGTTGGTGTGCTTTGTGTCTGAACCCTGAACTAGACTTGGGCCCCTAGGTGACCTCAGGGGATTTAGTTCAAATCAGTTCAATGTGTTAAAGTGCCAAACCGACAGATGAACGTCTCTTCCTGTAAAGGATCAAATCAGCCGTTCTGTGTTGTTGGAGAGAAGGTTTAAACCTGTGCTGACCCGGCTGTGCAGGCTACTTCACTGTGAAAAGAGAAGAAGAGATATTGCTGATATGGAAACACTGCTGACAATAACCTGTCTTTGTCTTCCTATCGCTCCATCTCTCTCTCTCTCTCTCTCCCTCTCCATCGCTTTCAGACGACTATCATTTCTGAATTATATTTTCCGGCTCATTAAGCACCCATAGTGCTGGAGAGCAGACAGACACGGAGGGGAGGAGGACGGATGGATGAAAAGAGTGGAGAAACACTGAGGGAGGGGAAAACCTCCTCCTGAAAACCAACCCTCTTCACTCTAATGAAAAGATGTGTTTAATTAGCACCAATTAAACACACAAAGATGGCACACAGCATGGGCTGACACTTTAATGTAAGGCATGTCGATACTAAGAGGGATTCCAAGGCCCAGAAAACTTGGTTTCTTGGAACTTTTTTCAGTGAAGAAACCAATTAACTAAAATGGACTTCCTGGACATTCCACACACACAGACATATCTATTTCTCTTTACAGTACCTCTGCAACCACACACAGGGGATTACATGGAAACTTTGTCAGTGTGTACAGAGAAACAGGAAGTCCAGTATGTGTTCCACATCCAGGCTTACTCTGGTCCTGCTGGAAATTCCACCGGATGAATTGATGGGGACTGTGGTTACCTGCTACTCAGATCTCTGCAGGGTAAATCCAGACAGCTAGCTAGACTATCTGTCCATTCTGAGTTTTCTGTTAACGATTGTGATTGGTCTAAAGTACATGTTTTTCTTCCATCCCAGAATGCTGTGTGGACCAGCCAGACCCTCCTCCGCAGCGCTGTGGATGAAGGTCTGGCAATGTGAAACTAACCTACAACAAACTTTGGGAGCATGGGGAATGTTCTTGGTTAAAATGTAACCAAAGCTGCATTACTTACATGCTGTACTTATAATGTGATGTAACACGCAAGACATAACAATCTAATAAAAAGGCATAATGATGACCATCAAGCCACCAAAATTGCATATACTGTATTATACACATAAAATAAGATAAACATAATGAGATATACCTGTCCTCATACTCTGGGTAACATGGGAAATATGTGAAACCTATTATGCAAAATGTTTAAAGGCTATGTTTAAACAATTGGAACAATCCTCAGTTTCGAGGCTGTGACAGCTGGAATACGAAAGCTCAGTGAAGTCAATGTTTTGCATTAGCCTGGTAAGCTAATGGGTATGGATCAGGTCTTAAAGATGGGCGTATGGGTTCCAGTGTGAGGCCCATTCAGAACTCACTTTTAGAGCAGGACCCATTTTGGACAATGAGGAGCTGTCATTTATCGGAGCCGGAGGTCAGTCTGAACCTTCTGAAGGAATGTCTGTTCGACAGTCAGACTAACAGCATGTGGATATTGTGTAAAAGTTATTGTGTAGTGATATCAAAAATGATTTTGCCATCTAGAGTTCCGATTGTTTTGAGGCGTGCGTGTGTGTGTGTGTGTGTGTGTGTGTGTGTGTTTATCTGTGTGTGTGCGTGCATCTGTTTCTGTGGGTCTATTGCTGTGTGTTCTCTGCAAGAGAAAATCCTCACTCATTCACAATGGTTTATTTGCCTGCTTTAATTTACTTGTGATGAAATGATGAAAGGGTGATTAAGTGATTTGGTGCATTTAATGTTGTGCTGATGCATTAAAGTGACTTGGACGCAGTTTAAGACACGAGACAACATGGAGCATGTACAGGCTGCTGGGGAAAAAGAAAACGCTTCACAGAGGCTGATACTGTCAGTGACTCTGATACTTTATGACCATGATACTGGTTGCTGTTTCTTCTCCCTGTTTAAATTTTCTTCCTCTGCAGGTCTTTCCAGCCACAAGGTCACAGTGTGTTTTTAATTGTGGTGCCCCTCACACCCCCCACAACCGCATCCCTGCATCCCCCTCAGCCCAAATGATGAACGACTGCACCTTGTGAAAAGGGCCCTCTCCAATAAACAAGCTTATCTCTCCTCTCTCTGGCTGCTGTGGTGAATAATGAGCTCTGGGTATCACTGTTAATCACTATAATTGTTAATGTTAAGAGGGGGCCGCTTGCTAGTTGCCCGACGCCCCACGCCTTTATTGATTTCATTTTTTTACATTAAAATGCTGCATGCCTTTGTCAGAGCGGTGGGTCACCCTCTCACCACCCACCCCCACATAGAAGCTAATTAGTTATTATGTGGCCTGTGTGTGTGATGGTGTGCACGTGGGACGCAGAGCACAGCTAAAGCCTGTTATCAGCATCCTGATAAAGGGAATTGGTTGTCCCGAGGTAGCTGTGAGAGGCTATGGCTGATAGCAGCATGGCTATTATAGAGAGGACAGGCACGTGCACGCTCACATACACACAGTCATTCACGTGCTGCTGGAAACAATCACATGTAAATACAGCCAAGCACAGAAACCTACATTTAGTCTGAAGAGTAAAAATCGTGTCTGGATCCAGTCTGAACAGTGTTCTCTGCTTTAGGGAGTTTTCACAGCTATAGTTTGGTGGACTCGATTTCATAATAAATCTGTTAAAAATCATAGAAAAAGGTGCACATTAGAACTACAGAACATGCCTGAGAATCATTCATTTTTACGTTTTCTTCAGTATTAAAGTGGTAAATTAGAGCCACTTCACCAAAACAAGTATGAGCAAAAAATTTAACTAAACATTGGTTTACATCCCCCAAAGCTGTTTTCAATAAAACTGGTGGACAGAATCCAGTTGGAAATTTACCAGACTGTACTTTTGATTCATGTAGTTCTTTTTTGAAAGCCTTTTTTATTTTATTTTGCAGCAATGTGTGAGTTTCGTTTACATTTGTTCAGTTTGTGAACTGTATGTAGGACTGTGGAAGATCCATTAATTAGCAAAACCTGACTGCTGCTTAGCAACTAATTTACACTGTGTGTGTGTGTGTGTGTGCTAAGACACTCCCTGAAGGGAACTTTAGTTTTAGTGGAACCATTAACCTTTTGGATGACAGAGATCATGCAGCCAGAGCTGCACCGATGACAGAATGATGATGAGAGAGACATCAGATCTGTGTTATTAGTGTGTGTGTGTGTGTGTGTGTGTGTTTTGTCAATTAGTGGCAGTAATCAGATGCTGCTCATTACATCCTCAACGCACGACTGGAAATCCATGTACGTTCATTTCTGTGTGTCTCTGTGTGTGTGTGTGTGTGTGTGTGTGTGTGTGTGAGTTTTTTTTCTAGGATCACAGAATTTGCCCCTGCACCAGCTAACGTGTTGTGGCACAATGTACAATTAATTTGTGTTCACACACACACAGGAACCAAGACTCCAGATCTCCCCTAATTAACTATCTTTCCCTGATCACAGGAACACAATAATTAGACAGACCCCTTCAATCATCTGCCAGGAATTAGTGTTCTCCATGATACACCACATATTAACCACATTGTCAGGAATTAGTGTGTGCCAAAACATGGCACATACCAGCTACACCAAGGGCAAAGTGTTTCAGGAAGCACAGCTCATGGGTTGAAATCAAAAGGCAGATGTCTCCATAAGACACCACCAAGTGCCAACCATCCGTGATGTCACCCTCACCCTGTGGTTTATGGACTGCTGTTTTGTAGCTTTGAGTTTGGCGATACGGGAATCACCATCTTATTTTGATGATGTTTGAGGAGGGAGTAGAGCTATGGAGACAGTGTTGTTTTTGATAGCAATGGCGCGGTGATGAGCTACACGGTAAAGAGGGAAAGTTGCTGATTTTCGACCCTTCTGAAGCGAGTCATTCAGTGATGATTTACCAGTGGGTAAAAGCAGACCACTGGATACTGGAGCCATTCATCTGAATGTACGGCAGAACAGGAAATAGGCAAAGTTTGCACACAACTCAGGTTTTAATTTGTTTTTTTAAGTTGTACATCCCTGTAAAACCCGACGAAACCAGCAAAGATAATTGCATTTTTTTTCTCCAGATGTAGCGCTCAGAGAAAGTCTAACTCAAAATAGCAAGACTGCATCACACGCACCCTTGCTAAAATGGTTTCTAGCCATATCCACATCTATGCGCCTCAACTTCCCTTTGCTGCATTTCTTCAGCTGAATTATCTGGGCTGAGTTAATTTGGACAAAATTCAAGTGGGCCTAAAAAGTAGGAAATATTTCCTTTATATCCTGCCATATAAAACGGCATCTCAAACACTCACACTCACCCACTTGTAGTCTTCCTTGCCTCCAACTATGCCATTGTCACGTCATTGGATGTAGGAAGAACAATAGAGTTCAATGTCAAAATAGCACACGCTCAATTGACTACATTAACCATCAACACTGATTGGACATCCACATACAAACAGAAAACATGTCTTTTAAGTCCCTAAGACCCCTTCTTATGTTTTTTTTTGTCACCATCTATTTTTCTTTATATTGTATTTAATTGGTTCTCTGCGCCTTATTTGTCCCTTGTCCCATATTGTCTTCAATGCACTACAATTTCCAATTTTACCTTATTGGACCTTGATGGTCCTTTATGTGTGTTTTGTGTTACTGAAAATCCAATTGGGCGGGACTTCACCTCTAATCCTTATCAGGATTAATGGTTGAAACTCTTAAACATTAAAGGTGATCCAAACCTGATCAAATGTCAAGTCTTTTACAGTTTGTTAAAGTTAAGCTTCAGTTCCTCCTCCAGAGCTGTGAGTGTTTCTTCTGTGTGCAGCTGAATCTGACTCATCTGATGGATGACTGCCAGTCACAATGATGCTGAGGGGATGTGTCCACACAGGAGGACTTAACCTGGGATTATGAAGCTGGCAAGACATGGTTTAACAATGAAATGACCTGCAATGCAGTCTCCTGCAATCTAATTTGTAATGGAAACCCCATCAAGGAAAACACCACTCGGTTCCAGTCCCACTCACTTCAGTCCTGTTTTATATATGATTTGGTACTTGAAATGACGTTATTCTTTGCATTGCTGCTGAGTATTTCCACACACATTCCACCCGGAATCTGATCCCAAAAATCAACAACATCAGAAACATGTGTTTTCCTGATGTGTGCATGTTAAGTAGGTATTATGTTAGCTTAGTAAATATGCACAATTTCTAAAAAACGTAAACATGCACTCTTTTTCAAATTTGTCTTTAAAGGGTACCTTTGTGAGAAGTCATCTCCAGAGCCCAGGGTAGAAAAAAAACATTGGTTGTGAAGCAATACAGAGCTAACATGTTAGGATATAGCAGAGTATGTACTGTAACACTGACATCAACGCAGACAGAACTCGCCCCTGGCATTTTGGCCCAGACCGGGCCACCCCAATTGATCACACAAATGTAGGTCATTATTATGTTATACAAGGACTTAGGGCACACCACTGACTGACATTCCTCTGAGTGACCAGCGAGATGCTAAAATGGTCTGGAAAGTCCAGGTAAAAAGGCCTTTATGGAGATATTGTTACTATTGTGTATTGTGTTACAGTTAACATCCTAACAGCAGTGTTTCTCCTGCGTTCAGTCCTGCTGTAAATATCTCCCCAAACGCAATAAACTGGCTATCTCCACTCTCTCTCTTTAAGCAGTTAGTCGGTGAAGAACAAAAAACATCTTCATACAGGGAGTAAATTTACATGCGCACTAATAATCCACTATTATTCTGTTTATGACAATATTCTGAAATGTAGCCAAAATGGGTTTAATGTGGAGTGAGGACTGAGCCAGACTCTTTAAAAAACAAATTACTCTGTCAGTAACCGGTCATGTGGTAACTTTTCCTGCAGTTAACACACCAGTCATATTTTAGATTTAATGAAAACTTAGTTGCTGGCATCACCACTGTTCGGTGAAGGAAGAACGGTAATAACAGGCAAAAATTAGTTTGGTTGTAGTGTTAAGTAACTTGCAAGATAGTCCCAGAAATCAACATGAAAAAGAATTGATCGGACAAAAAATAAGATCCATAAGATAGAAGAAATTGTGATGTGTTATTGTTGCCACAATTCCGAAAATAAATCTGGAAAGCGTTTTGTGTTGGCCTGCATTGCCTGAAAACACTGGACCTCTTTTTTAGCCTCCCCCTTCATAAAGTGCCCTTCTGACTGTACGCTTTAGTCTTCTGGGACGGGAATGGGACGAGAGATGGCTCAACATCCACCTCTGTGGTGCAGCTGTGGCTCTGGCCAGGCCTGGCAGCATCCTCATCTTCCACACATGCACAAGTAGCTACTTCCTCTCCAGCAGATGATGAGCCACCATCACTAAAAGCCACATCAATCCTTCCCCACACATGCATCTATCATGCTTAACCTTCCTATGGTGTTAGGGTCCCGACGGACCCGTTTTGAGTTTTAACATGCATAAAAGCACTTCATACAT
>NC_048416.1:10586755-10590375 GCF_013103735.1 Etheostoma cragini | reverse complement strand
AAAACATTGGATGATAAAAGATTGTTTTTAGGGTATTTTATGGCTAATTTAATACACGGGTCCAAAATGACCCGCTAAAACTTCAGATGGCAGCAGAAAGCTAACACCAGAGGAAGGTTAAACAGTAAAACTCAATGGTGACACCTAGTGGGCAGGTGAGGCAGGGCAGTGTGTGTCGCGGTTAGTACATAAAAAACCCTGAAGCCAACCGATTCTTACAAGTAGAGGCAAAAAATAGCAAGAGAAGATTTTAACATACACAAAATATGGATTTAGCAAATTCCTTTGCTCACGAATCCACCTCTGCATGCTTTTTTTTTACTTGCAAACTTCTTTTAGTGTTTGTTCAATAGAACGAATAGACTTCCATACAGTGCTCATTAGACGTGAAATAAGTGCAGAAGGGAGAGGAGCCGAGTGGAGGAGTGAGGAGACGCTGCTGGTAATGTGTCTGCTGTTGGGAGCTAAATTCCTAATGAAACGCTCTCTTCTTCAATAATCAGACACATGGAGCTTCCTTCATCTAAAAACTGTTAGCAACACAAATGCACGGCGCTTCATGAAATTATCCACAGACACACTCTGATGCAGACTCACACACACACACACAGTGTCAGCTCTCACAGTAATTACACAGTTGCAGAGAGCGCCGGGGCTCAAAACGCTGTTTAACAAATCAATTTGAGAATGCTTACCTTGTAAAGCTGTATCTATTTGTGTGTGTGTGTGTGTGTGTGTGTGTGTGTGTGTGTGTGTGTGTGTGTGTGTGTGTCTGTGTGTGTGTGTGTGTGTGTGTGTGTGCAGACACTTCCCTGAGCTGATCCATTAAGGCTTTAACAAAGAGCTGTGCTCGGCCGCTCTGCTGGAAATGTGTAATTGAAAGGATAGCTAAGGGCCGACACACACAAATACACTTTATTGATCCACAGCATCTCCCATATACTGCTTGCAGCTAACACACACACACACACACACACATGGCCTCAGCAAGGGGTTGCACTGACTTTACTCCCATTCTGTTACCATCAGTGGCAGTTTATCAAGCAATCAATAGTCTTTTATTTTCTCATATCTTTAAATGGACGAATATCCTGAATATGATTTTTACAACAGCAGGGGAGGAATGTGATGGAAAAGAAGGGAGGGGAGCGGAGGAAGAGGAGACAGAAGGGAAAATGGAAGGCAAGACAAGGAAGTGGACAGGGCAAGGAGTGAAAGAAAACAGCTTACAAAGGAGAAAAGAAAGATAAGTAACATGGAGAGAGGAGGTGAAGAAGAGAGTTAAGCTGTAGATGTTGGACCACCGCCAGCGGGCAGGAAGCCGCCAGATGACCTGAGCACCATTTGCATGTTAAGTGGTGTCAATCTGCATTGATTCCCACCAAAATGAAATGCAGTGGGCTTCAATAGAGCCTGTGCTTTACAAGGGCCTCCTAGCTGCTACATCCAGCCTATTGGATTCAGATTAACAGGCTCAGTATGGCCGCACACTGAGCAACTTATCTTTAATTAAAATCACTTTCTTCACAGGATCAACTGGACTGGACTAGATTGGACTGGGTTGCTCCAGACAGGATCCCTTGAAACTGGACTGGACCAAGTCCAATTAAACCCCAGTTGGAAAAGACATGACACAATCCCACTAGACTTTGCTGCAGCCTGCTTAGTAGACAAAAGCTGCACATGAGCAAGAACTATTGATACAACGGAACGATTCAGGCATTAGTGTGAAATACTATATTGTCCTAAGAAACAATGAGGATCAAGACATGGAAACTTAAAAATGAACTGAGCTTTAATCCAATATGATGATGAGAAGAGGAATTAAAAGTTACTGAGCTGACGTCATCAGCTGATTATGATTGGTGGAGTTTTTTGTCGAGCAAACTCACTTTCTATTATGTGCTGTGTACTTTATGTGCAGCGGGGTAGAGCGCAAAAGGGCTGCGCAAAGTGGAATATATATCAGAGGGTGTGACTAATAAATACACTCTCAGCCAGACTCATGGCTTTGAAACAGCTGAGCCAATCACAGCTAAGCATGACAACAATAGCTGAGGAAATGGAAAGACGCTTCTCCAGGAAATCCTAAGGTTGTTCAGCAGATGTGCAACCAGAGGCAGATGGTTTGGCTTGATATTTCACATGTACAGTGATGAGAAAAATATATAATAAAAAAATGTTGATGAAGCCTTTATGTGATCACAGCAATGAAACACGGGATTAATGCGCTCCGTTAATCTGATGTCTCCTGCATGAACCGCAGAATACTGAGTCAGAGAGGACCAGTATGATGTGTGTAGAGGTCAGTGTGGTTATTCTGTAGCAGCATGTATGCCAGTTAATGAACGTAAACACAGTGGTCAAATACAGTGAAAGCTATAGTACGTAGTTTTTTGTCCCCTCTGTGAGGAATCCTAAGTAATGACAACAATACTCTTATTGCATCTACATGAATCAAGCTTTCAGTGATTGAGCAACCACCCCCATCCCTTCTCAACACAGTGACCAAGTTGGAGACAGAGGAAACATGATGTACTCTTCAGAAGAGGTCATCATCTTCACCCGAGATTCTGCGCGCGAAAGTCTCCGGACCATGTTCTAAACAAAGCCATGCTGAGAAATAGAGAGAGAGTTTTGTGGAGCTGATAGTCTTTAGCTTTGTATTAACTTATATGGCAAAGAGTTTGAATGTAATGGACGTCCATTAATCTAAGGTCCAATAGTTTCGCGCTATAGCTTTAAGGAAAACTCATGGTGATGGCAGATAAAATATGTTCAATGTAGGAGAACTTAAGCATTTGCTTGAAGTGTTAACAGCAATTTCTGTTTACTTTTGGATTGGAACAAGACATGAACCAGTGAATTCACCATCCTGGCCTCCAAGGCCTGACTTCTGTCAACTTTAAAGTGGTAAATTTAACACATGCATATCACGCAAATGTGCTTTTTAATGGATTTTCAACAACACAGAGACTGCAGAGACGATTTTGGACGTTCCTTCTGGTTCCACCATTGGCAGTAAGTTGATTGGCAGAATGAAGTTCAGACTTTTCATATGGTGGGATTTTCAACTCCGGAGATGGAAACAGACATATCCTCTCCTTCCTCTTTTTATCACCATAGACCCTCTTACATACTCTCTGGCTCTCTGGTGCGTCACTTTGCATGTCATTGACATTTGTGAGAAGAAATCGTGCTAATAGAATAAACTTTGAATAACATAGTTCCACAGTTTACTATGGCGTTCTCACCATACTGAAAGACGCCCTTTCATCTATATTGACCACCTCTTGTGTCTGGAATCGTACCACGGAGGCAGGAAGTTGACATGTTTTGGAGGGACGCCTCACCCAAGAACAGGCCAGCAACAAGTGGGTCACTTCCATGTAAAGCATCAGTGTCTTTTTTTACATAATGCTGCACATAGTAGTTTCACTGTTTCCACATCTCATTGACGAATCCATTGGTTTAAAGGTCCACCTGCTGGGCCACTTGGCTAAGGTTTTGCCCGATCCATGATCCCTTGGGAGGTGGCCTTCTATTAACCTTCCTCTGGTGTTAGCTTTCTGCTGCCATCTGAAGTGTTAGCGGGTCATTTTGGACCCGTGTATTAAATT
>NC_048416.1:10583020-10585520 GCF_013103735.1 Etheostoma cragini | reverse complement strand
TATGAAAAGAACTACAAAAGCTGTAGCGCGGGTTCTTAGTCATCGGAACTTTGTTTGCTCCACATCCATAAAACTCACTGACGCTGTCTTCTCACGTGATTTCTTCTTCTTTCATGCCATCTATAAATGCCAACAGTTTCAGTCGTCTGTCTGAACTAAGGGCGACGCCTCAACTCGTCATCAACGCCTTTTCTTGTCAAGCCAGGAAGTTTAACCTGCCGTCTACTGTAGGTCTTATGGGAAATGGTGACTAATGAGGGCTGCACACACGTAAATATTGAATAGATATTATTTATTATTTTTTTAACACCCATCTTCCTTTTCCTAGTATATACATTTATGTATACTATATATATATATATATATATATATATATATATATATATATATATATATATATATATATATATATAGCAACCTGTGTATATATACAGGTTGCTGTTGAATTACCTTTGTGAAAAGATCCTGGTGTCTATGTTGCTGTTGAATTACCTTTGTGAAAAAATCCTGGTGTCTTCACATATAAAAGCGAATTCACATGACACCGATTAAGAATTTAATATTTTTCACACACCAATAAATAAAAAAAAACAATTAAAAAACACAAGGTGCAAGGTAACAGCTCCCCTCCTCAACACAGTTAGCAGCTGTGATAAAACATGTATAATGTGCAAATGAAGAATTAGATCACATGTGCAAAAGTGTAATATTAATAATATGTGTGTACCAATATCACACTTACATATTATGTGTCAAAAATAATGCAACAAGTTGTTGTTGTTGTTTTTTTTAAGTCAGGCATACACTAACTTAAAATGTGGAATTTATTCACGACGACCTGTCATGAATCCTGAGTTAAAGCTCAGCTACAGTCTTGTTACAGGAATTAGCCTGGTCCCAGATAGATGTAACAAATACAGTATGATATAATATATATATAATGTACTCTTGGGGTAACAACTATGGAAGTGGAAATATATACTGCTCAGGACCAAAGGAAGTGCAGAAGTTCAAAGCAGCAGTTTAGAGGCTGATTAATCAGCCCGTTCCCTACATGCCCGTTCCCAACGTGCCCGTTCCCTACATGCCCGTTCCCAACGTGCCCGTTCCCTACATGCCCGTTCCCAACATGCCCGTTCCCAACATGCCCATTCCCAACGTGCCCGTTCCCTACATGCCCGTTCCCAACGTGCCCGTTCCCTACATACCCGTTCCTGACGTGAACGTTTTCAACGGGCGCTGCACCAGTCTAAGCAAACCAACACAAGGATCAAATCGTACACAGTTGCAAGGACAAAGTGTGAGTTAAGAGAGTGAGAATGGAGAGGAAAAGATGTATTGAGCAGAAAAAGAGAGGAGAAAGGAGGTGTCATGGTTGGATGGACAGGATCCTTCCAACCATGACACTGATAAAAATCCCACTCTGGGCAGAAAACCTCTGAGCTGCTCTGATTATAGGTATAGCCTCGTTCTTTCACTTTGTCCTTTCTCTCCTCCTTTTGACCCTAGTTGGGGCGCCTTGGAAAACAGTCTGACACAAAAAACATAGCAGCATCCAATCAGAGCGCATGGACAGTGTCCAATGACAGCACACACTGGTGGGAGAGAGGCAGCGGACACCTGCACTCACAGAATCACATCAGTTATGTAAAAGGAGTTTCATTGGAAATGAAAATTATATGATGATATGGATCCGGGACAGTGGCTTTGAATTTTGGTTTTTTAAACAAAAATTGGCAATGAAATGAAAAAGACAAAAAAAACAGAAGATTTTAATTAAAAAAAAGCAAAAAATAGTAACAATGTGGAACAACTTTCCACTTCTTGCCAATGCAACGCTTTCAATATACAGGTGTTTCAATGCCAATGTTTCATATTCCAATGCCAAACTCCAAAGTCACATCATCAGGACATCATGTTTCTATTTTCATGATTATTTCCTTAAGTAAACTATGTGGCTGTCTAGATGTGGCAAGCTCCTGTTATTGGTTTTCCTGATGAAAAGAACATTTTCATCACACAACCTTCCTTGTGGCTTGTGTAAATCCTAATATGCCTGCTCTTCTGTTTCATACATCCACGTATGTTGGGGTAGAAATGATCACATTTACATCTGGAAAACCTCTCCCGAGATTTCCTTGAGATAGTGTAATAATCCAGTTTTAGATTCCTCCAAGTGGAATCTTCTGGTAATCTCAGTGCCCCCGGTCTGAGATCAGTTGCGTGGTTCGTGCAACCTCGAGTGGAGCTCTGCGAAGGAAAGAAATGCTTAATTACTGGATAACTCAGGAAGACTGCATTGAAAACAAGGAAACCCAATTCATACCAATGGAAGGATCTGCATTCGCTGTGTTTCTCATTTGTTTGTTTTTTTTTCCTTATTTTTTGACTTTTTGATTGATAGGCAGGTGACACAGACAACTCATTTAACCTTCCTATGGTGTTAGGGTCCCGACGGACCCGTTTTGAGTTTTAACATGCATAAAAGCACTTCATACAT
>NC_048416.1:10579344-10582920 GCF_013103735.1 Etheostoma cragini | reverse complement strand
GTGTGTGTGTGTGTGTGTGTGTGTGTGTGTGTGTGTAAGGGGTTGTCAGCAAGCAGTCATAAGATAGACACACCTCAGTGTTCTGCTGATTACTGCCGTACAGCCAATTGTCTCTCCAATAATCTGCCGCCACAACCCCTTGACACAAACACACACACACACACACCCACACACACTGGCGCACACACACACATGCGGACGGACACGGGTCAAGCAGCACAGAAGCCATTTCCAATTCCAGGGCAGGCGAGCGCGCCGCAGATCTGCTACATATTAATTTTGTCCCGGCTGAGATTTGCTCCCATTCAGTTAGAGCCGATTGATGAGAGAGCAGAGAGGATCGGACGGCTGCTCATTGGCTCTCCTCACCTCTGATTAGAAACACTGGCGCTGTCAGCGCGCTATTAGGACGGAGGGAGGGAGGAAAAGGGGGAGAGAGATGGAAGGGTAAAAAGATAAGAGAGAGACTGTGAGAGTGGAAGGAACGAAGGCCAGATAAGGGAAACAGGGAGAGAGGCGGGACAAGAGGAAATAAAGGAGAGATGTGAAGAAGAAAGCGAAACAAGGAGTGAGAAAAGAAAGAGATGGAGGGAAGACAGAGGTTAAGGATAAGTGGACGTGGAGGGGAGGAAAAGAGTAAAGGGTGAAAGAGGGGACAAAAGGGAGAGGTAGAGTGGGGTGGAGAGGATAGTTGAGGGGTGAGACAGAAAAGCAGAGAGGAAGGGGGGAACTGGGGGGAGATGTGTGTGTGAGAGAGGAGGGTGGATAGAGGGTCTAAAAGATGGAGAGAGAGTGTTGAAAGATGGGAAGGACAGATGAGGGAGAGGGGGAGAGAGAGAGAGGGATGTTAAGATGAAGAGATGGAGGAAAACTAGGTGTGATGGGAGTGGGGTGAAAGAGGGAAGGTTGAAAAGAGAAATGAAGAAGAGGGAGATGTGGGATTGTGGAGGAGTGGAAAGAGAAAACAAGGGGGGGGGCAACGCAGGAGAGAAGGGAAGGGCAGAAGAGCTGGAAGGATGAAAAGAAAGGGTGGAAGGATGGAGAGACATAAGGAAAAAGAAATTACGGTCAAGTGTGTGGTGGTGTGGGGGGGCGAGAGAAGGAGAAAGAGAAGGACGGAAGGAATGGGGGTTCAAAAATAGAGAGGGCGAGTGTATGGTTGTGGAGTGGGAGGGAGAAATAGCAGCGTGAACAGAGGAAAAGGTGGAGTATTGGAAGACAAGATGGCAGCTGGAGAGAGAGAGTGATGAAAGGAGAGAGAGGGAAGGATAGAAGATGCTAGATGCTAAGCTAGGCTAACTACATCCTGACTCCGGCTTTGCACTTAACACACAGTCACGACATTGATATCGATCTCATCTCAAAGACAGCTGTAAGCATATTTCTCCAAACGTTGACGTGTTCTGTAAAGCTGAGAGCTCCTCCAGGCAGACAGCAGAGCCATTTAAACCTCTCATCTGCAGCCGCTCTTAAATCCAAACCAGTGTCTTTCACGCTGCTGTCACCACTCCCACCTGGAAGCTTTTTATGAGACATTTAGCTGTTGCGATCTGTTTCATCTGCTCATGCCCAGTAGAGTAAAATGTCAAATGTCTCAGCATGAGACACCCTTAATGCGATCATTAGTAAATACAGATATGGATGCTTTGTGTTGCAAACTGCTGATTTGAAATGATTCAGTCCAAGAGACGGACATGTTGGACCGCTGAGAGACAGAGAACAGGTTCGTTAAGACTGTTCCCCGAAGAGGCGGTCAACATTGTCCTTAACTTCAACACATCATTAACTCTTATCAGCTAAACGCTCCCAGCTTTAACTTAAACAGTCCTCTTCATCTAATAGTCTCTTTAACTTTAGGCCTTTAGGCCTTAATCGTGTCCACAGCAGCTAATCGGGTGGCTGTAATAAGAGCTTGTGTGTGGTCAAAACGGTCCGCCACCGTCTAATGGTATAAAAACGTAACGATCGTTATGATCAACCTCGGACTCCGCCTCTCTCTTTAATTCCTTCCATCTCTCAGTCTGTCTCCACCTCACTCTCGCAACCCATTAACACAGTCCTTAGGTGGACTTATTAACTTCACTTAACAGTTAATGCTCCATTCAGAGGATATTACCATTTAAAGGTCCGCTGTGGAATGTTTGATCATAGCAGAGACATCATTAGCCAGCATAATGAGCAACATTTAGACTCAAACACAGCTAACACACAGGCTAAGGATTACGGACATCTGTTGCTGAAGGACCCCCTTATTGACATAAGGACTTTATGGTGGCAGAGTTGTTATGGAACGGCACTGGAGGTTGTAATATATATATATATATATATATATATATATATATATATATATATATATACAGTATACATGTATATATAATGAAAGGGGTGAGTGGTGGATGCCGTGCGCTCTCCAGAGAGCGTGCCCAGTGAATCAGTGTCTTTTTTTTTAGTGGTGTCCCCCAGGGTCAAACAAACAATTCCAACACGTGGCAAACTTCCTTGCATCCAGAGAGAAGCAGACAGGTGGGCAGGCAGGCAGGGTCAACGGGAAGTGTGAGTACAAGCTAGCAAGGCAGAGTGCCACAGATAACATTAGCCACACAAGCTAGAACACCAGGACAAAGAATTATGCAGCGAGCCAGGATCTATAAGTGAATTTGATTCTCAGATTGACGGTAAAACTCATCCACTACCAGCGTTCTCACTACCAACTTGCCACAGACTGACACTTGGTCAGATACCGGCACACAATGCACCATTTAGTGTCCGTATGGAACGCACCGGGCAGAGCAGCACGGCGACGTGCAGGGCTGTAAGATGACGTAGTAGGAAGAGCGACGGCGGTAGTAAGTGGGATTCAAAAACTGTTTCTAACAAAGCTAAAGAAGAAGAACACCTCAAAATTATACATAACGTCTACCCTACTAATCACCTTGTTTACCTTGTGTTACTGTATGTTTCATAAACAGAATATTGAAATAATGTTTCATTGTTTTTTATTGTGAAATATCAAAAGAATTTATGACAGATTTGGAGTCTTACTTTTTTGAACCCACCAACTTTGTCTACTCCTTTAACCTTAAAGGCATCACCTGTTTCTACGATAGCTCAGGAAATGGTGCTCTTGAGTATCTAATTAATTTGATCATTCTGTATGCCAAATTCTATATTCACAAGTGGAAATGTTCTAATTCATCTCCTAATTTTGTTCCTTTTCTCATAGAATTTAAATCTCTACTGAAGACACTTATATTGTTGGATGTCAAAAATAGGAACATATTGTGGAAACTGTGGAGCTTTTTTCCCCCCAAACCTCTCTCTAAAGTAAAGCTTTGTCTTCATGTACCTCTTTTCATTATTTTTTTAGGATTCTGCTATTTCATCGTTTGTATTGCTTTGAATGTTTTTTATCTTCATGAGTTTGTACACTTGATGGTGTTATTATTGTTTACCTGATTATCTGTATACAGCATTTTGTCAATCATAATAATAATTTTAAAAAAGTAAGATTTAAAAAAATGAAAACTTGTGGAACGAGGTTGGTTGGTTGGGGGAAGCGGGGGGGGGGGGGGGGGG
>NC_048416.1:10574885-10579330 GCF_013103735.1 Etheostoma cragini | reverse complement strand
TCAAACTGGGGTTCAAGTCCTGGGACTTGTCACTTGATAACAAACACTGCAACAGTGCAACGGCCTCACAGCCTCATGTCAAACCACAGGTAGGTTCTCCAATCAGAACTCAATGAAAAAGAAATCACACAAAGCTACAGCAGAACTTTGACCCAGGGGTTTGCTTCCTGTTCCTGCCCCCATTTTAACCCCATCCACTAATCTTTCCTAACCCATAGTGGTTTTACCCTGCATCTTGAAAAATGACACATAGGGGTCTTGACCGAGCGTTGGTATTTGACGAGTGGGGAGTGAGAAAGTGTTGCTGATTTGACTTCTCCATTAAGACAGAGAGTACACTGCTAAGTACAGTATGTGAAGTACGCACGAATCGCAGCTGTTTGCCCATGCATAAAAAGTGTCATTATGGGGGCCACTCTATTCGTTTTGGCAGAAAACGAATGTAAAATGAATCTTGCACATTTCATTAACTCACAAATCTCTCTCTGCAAGGCGGAAAGGTGCTCTGTCAATACTCATTACTGTATAGTTAGATTGACCACTCATAACGCGGGGCTCACTGTGAGTGAACACAGAACCCCCCCATTGTTTCTGGCCATCGCCTGTCCAACAAAGAGTTACTCAAATAAAATGTGTACAGAAGGAGAGATACACACTGAGAAAGGTTGGTGGGAATAATAACATGACGAACTCTTTGAAATAAGGTGGTGATTCAAATAACCAGAACCATGGTTGATACTTCGCTATTTAGTCCCTTCTGGCTCCATGAGACAAGCAGGGACCAGGACTTACCTGCAGCACCCAATAAAATCCTAGCCAACAGCTGTGAAAACAGTGAGGCTGACTCACAGTTATTGGAATATGTTGCACTGAAAGTACAGAAATCTAAAAACGGTGAGCCTTCGAACAATGTGTTGACTGCATGACCACATATGCTGAGTCCATTAGTTTCCAGCAGCAGAGCTCAGACGAGGGCAGGGACGGTCACGGCAGGCCATAATATTTTAGGTCATGGTGGCTACTCCTGCTGTGAGGCTGCAATAGAAATACATACCATAATACCACACCTGCCTGTTCTCCATAGAAACTGTGGAAAAATGACTCTAGCCTCCTGGTCGGCTGCTTCAGAACATGCCTATTCAACTTTAGCACCTGTGTTGTAGTTGTTGTTGTTGGCCACCACTTAACTATCGTGCTGATATTCATCACATGCATTATCGGCATTGGCCAGGAAAAAGCTATACCTGAAATAAGTCATGTGTTTTGAGGTTTTTCAGCACTGAAACTTTGGTTATTCGTTTATGAGTCGTAATTAATTTTGATGCAACAAAAAAAATACAGTAGAAACAATGAAAATGGACAAAATTATAGTTTAATCAGCAACAATAAATCTTCCAATAGACCACCATTATATTCCTGATCAATTCCGTAAGATATAAAATCAATCAGACTGTCACATGCACCCCCCCAAGTCCTCTAGCCCCCCCGCCTGCCCTCCTCACCTCCCTGCAGTTGTCCCATGGATCACAGCATAATTAAAGAAACCGCCAACAGATCCAATTTAAGATTACTGTCTATGAAGAATGTCTGCAGTTGCTGCTGTAGCCCCCCCCCCCCCCCCCCAGTAAGACCTCAGAGGCCTATTATATAATCTGTGATCAGTGAGAATAAAGATGTGAACCCTCACCAACTCACTATCTGCTGGTAACACACAACGCAATGTTCCTTCAAATATTAATGATTCCCTTTTAAATTGATTTTTATATTTCTAGCAGATCAATGTAATACAACATAACGGCATGACCTTCTTCTACCCTCTTTGTTTCTCGTAATGCCATTATGAATTGGGAGGACAATGTAGAGACATTAGTCTAAATGAAATGGGTAACACTGTGACTGTGGTCATCAGACTTTGTATGGCCAATAACAATTATTCTGTGGGTGGTATCCATTCACATAATGATAAGTCAATATGATGACTAAGTAGTTCTTCCCCTTAAAGCTACACTGGTCAATATTTTTGTATCAGCAATGGGTCAACTGACTACATGTAATGTGAAAAAGGTCACTCGTAGACATGAACCCACAGAGAATTATCACCAACTCTGCTGTGTTTTTGTACCGTGGCTGACGTTGTGAGAGAGAGCGCTTGGCCTTGGCGGAGGTCTGTGCTCTCAGAGGGCCCTTCTAGTCTGCATGAGACGAAAGGAGCACAAGTCCACCTGCAACGTCAAATGATATAGCTTTAATACCTGTTAGGATGTTATAACTATAATACCTGTTAACATTACCTGTTAGTCAGATAGCTTGGGCTTCATGTATAAACGTTGCTTACCAACGAAAACGTTGCCTTCCCTGGTTTTCACGCACACGTTGTGAAGTTTAAAGACAAACTTGCCGTGAGAATTTACGGGCTGCAAAGTCTTGTCTAGACTGAAATGTGCAGAAACTCACCAAATATTTTAAAATGAAGTATCCACTTTAGTTACTCTCAGAGGTCTATGAAATAAAAAAATCATATCTACTGATACACTGTAAAAGTTTGATTATGTTTGTGGATAATGTTTTACATTAAGAGGTCAAAACACAAACGCGGACATGACATCCATCATGCACAGGAGGAGACGCACAACTCCATCTCCCCAGGAATGTAAGGGATGCGTAAGTAGCCTGAACAGTTAAGGTGTAGGAAATAAGAAAAGGTGTAGAAAATGACCACCAACACTAGGCTGAATGCAGTAGCTTCAGATCGCCGTTTGGGTCATAAACAGAAAGTGGAAAAGTGGTCTGAGACGTGCCAAATACATTTTAACCAGTTCTTTTAAGGATTTGCTTATGTTATTCAGAACATCGTTACTATTTCTTTATTCTCCACACATTTCTGTGATTGTATTTATTTCATTCATGTGCAGAAGATCCAGGCTGTGCACCGTCACCAGCTGTGAAGATGCTGGCTTACATGCTCCCCCCAATTTTTTTGTTGCTGTTTCTCCACCTCCGCGATCAGCACCTCCATTTCAGAGTCAGTAGAGTCAAAGAATGACGTAAGAGAGCCATTTATAGTTATTTGCATATTGATTTATGGGAGGAGGCCAGAAAGGGTCAGTGCAGCGTTCATGTGTGCTTCATTCTATGATGATTGTAATGTATAAAGGAAAGGTGTGCAGGACCTGGTTTATGCCCGGTTTAATAAATTAAATACCTTAATATTTCTGTGCGTATATACTTTTCAGGTCTTGTGTGTACGCCATTCTTTAGCTACTAAGTCTTGAGACACCTGGAGTTACTGTTGCGAACGCACACACACACACACACACACACACACACACACACACACACACACACACACTCACATTCACTCTCTCTCTCTAACACACTGTGTAAATGCTTCGTTTGATCAATCAATCCTGCCGTACAGTAACTGAATGTTGGCCCAATGGACTGAAGACACCACTATATCTCTGCAGCTCTGCACTCTGTCAAACAACCCTCTGCAATCACTTTACTTCATCTCAAACCACAGGCTTTCTTTCACCGAAGCAGCTTCACACTTAGAAAAACTCCCTCTGTATTGCTGCACTAGCTCCATTTCACTTCAAAAACTCTGCTTCAATCAGCGCAGAATAATACAAAGGGCTTTCAGATTACAGAGGGCCTGCTGTACTTTAAATCCTGTAATACAGGCTGAAATGAAATCCATTTTTTGCTCCGATGATCTTTCTAGGCAATGTTCAACATGGTCAGAGAGAGAGAGAAATGGTCATCTGTCTGCCACTGTTACTGTGCCACCCGCAAATACCACACACACAGACACACACACACACACACACACACACACACACACAGACACACACACATACACACATACACACACACACACACCCAAGCTGGAAAAATGAGCTGCTAAAAACCTCAGAGAGAGGAATGAGATGCCGTTTTTCCATTTGTAGCAGCATGATAGCACAAAGGAAAGAGACAAAACATTATTTGAAGATAGAAGATACACACGCTGTGATAAGGGAGAAAGGAAGAATGTGTGTGTGTATGTGTGTGAGACTATTTCATCTTCCATGGTAACTTAAATGGTAGATGGAGGCCACACACACACACACACACACACACACACACACACACACACACACACAGAGACAGACAGACAGGCCTCCCGGTGCACTGCTGCAGCACCCCAGATGCCTTATGGGATTGTAATAATTCATGGAGTTAGCCAACTGCTTGCTGGACCAGACAAATGGAATTCTACAGCCCAGATGAGATGGCTCCATACATGTGTGTACACGTGTGAGTTGTGTGTTTGCGTGTTTGTGCATTTGTGTGAGTGTGTGTCCCCGGGCCACTCGGCCAGTCAGTGCAAGAGAAAAATAGCTGCTTCACTCTATAACCACAACAACAACGGGCCTGCATTTGTGTGTGTGTGTGTGTGTGTG
>NC_048416.1:10570168-10574785 GCF_013103735.1 Etheostoma cragini | reverse complement strand
CACACACACACACACACAAACACACACACACACACACACACACACAAACACTTATCCCTATGTTTCCCTCGTAGCCAATCACATTTGGTTACCTGGCTGGACCCTTTTTCCATTCCTGTGTAAACATATTGTCAGAGTGCCACTCATGATATTTAGGAATATTGAAAGATTTTAAAAAACATGTAACAGAGATATCTTTTATTGAGTCCCATAACTTGATCAAGCTTCAGAGCTTCTAGACTTCCCATAATGCAACTAATAACATTAATCATAAGACCTCCGATTCCTGTGGAAATGCAAGCTTGTGATCCAACTTTCTCACCTTGCATGGATAGCAAAGCTAACATAGCTTCTTAACAGCTCAGTAACACACGCATCTAAGTGTTTCGTAGTAACCTCATGTGTGAGTTCATGTGATGGACACTATGCCAGCAGTGGATCAGTAAAGACATGGCCTCCCACTTCACATCCCTGGTCTCTAATAGAATGTGGCGACAATAAAGGAAGAAAGACAACTAAAAGTAACTGCTGACTTTCTGCTGTTCTTCTTCTCTGCTCCTTTTCTTCCACTTCCTCACTTCATCTCACCTCCTCCCTCTTCATATTTTCATTCATCTCTCTCCTTTCTCTCCTCCCTTAAAGCTGCTAGTATTCATCCCTTCTCCTGCCCCTCTCATTCTGTTTTTTTCATCCTCTTTCCACCCTCATCCTCTCCCATCCCTTTTCCCCGATGCCTCCTCCTTTCACCCCCTCCCTCTCTCCTCTGTCTCTCCATCCTCCCCTCCCGTCTTTCCATTCATCAGTATTTCAGCTCCCAACAGATAGCATCGTTGCTTTACTGCTGCGCCGAGCTGACAGTCTGTCTGTCCTCGCTGTGGGCTTTAAACACACTAAATCAACGCCTGAAAGAAATAGATATTTTGCCACTGAGATAAGCCCATTTCCTGGCGAGTATTCATTGAAATGATATAATAACTGACATGGGTAGGAGAGCGGCGAAGAGAGAGGGAGAGAGAGGGAACAGAGATAAATATGGTATTTGCAAGTTTCCTTTTGTAGCGTGAAGGCGCCTCCCTTTTTTTTGCAGGAGTAGAGGGGTGAGGGATCTAAACGTTGACAGGGGAGGTGGTAAATTGAATGCCATGAGCCGTCTGAGCCTCTCTGCCTCTAAAAAGAAATTCAATTAAAGTGTATTGGAGGCTTGTGAATGTGGCAGAGACTGGGCTCCCAGCGGCTGATAAGAGCTGCTTCTCTCAGCGAGTGGCGTTATAACTGAAGCCAGATCACTAGCTGCTAAACGTGTAATCCCCTGCAGCCGAACAATACGGTCCCCCGTCTGATTCAATACAGCAGCAGCCAATTCTCCACATTAAATCAAGGCGGGGGGGCTAGAGTCGCCGCCGTCGCTGCACAGCCACTGTAACGTACTTCCTCCGGCTTAAGCCACACACTGGAATCAGAAAGCTAGGCCGCTGACAATGGCTACTATCTAGCTCTCAACACACACACACACACACACATTTTATAAAAGCTCCCTTGGGAAGTGATTTCAGTCTTTTCAGTGTTAAGTACCTGCCCCACTCTGGCTAATACCACCACTAATGCTGGAATTATACACTGTGGGATTGTCTGTGTGTGTGTGTGTGTGTGTGTGAGAGTGTATTTGTGTGTGTGTGTTTGCCTTTTCTGACAGATGAAAAAAGATGAGATTAAATGGTACTCCTTGGCTAAAGCACACACACCATTCAGTCTGGTTCATGACCTGTTAAGCTCCAGGTCTCCAGCTGTCTATATGTGTGTGTGTGTGTGTGTGTTTTAGTGAGGAAGCACATTGATCAACTTATTGCTTTGCAAAAATCAGTCAGACACCGCATTTCTCCACATCACTGAATCTTTGTTGTTTTTTGGCTGCGGAAGGAGACACAGGGAATGTTTTATTTTTGCAAAAATCAAGGGAAATTAGCCAGCATTGAAGACCTGTACCAGTGCCTAAGACCCGTTACCCTCCAACCTTGTCAAGGCAAAATTGTCAAAGAGAGTTGTTGCCACTCATTTTAAATTGCTGTTATGACTTCAACGACGTCTTTGAGCCTTCTCAGCCTGCTTTCTGTTATGAAGACAGTACAGAAAGCAGTTTGATCAAGGTCAACACCAACCTTCTGTTATCATCGGACTCCTTCTTGACCTCACACTGCATTTGACACCCTGAACCATTCCACACTCATCACATGCCTCAAATTCACCCCGGCACTGCCACCGCCTGGTTCTAGTCCTCCAGACAGACATCAGCTCTAGTCCCCCATGGTGTCCCCCAGGGTTCGGTGCTTGGTTCCTTCTCTTTTGGTTGGTTTGCCAGACCATCCACACACTGCGATGAAAGGAGGGTCTGGCTAGTTTACACAGCATTCTGGGATGGGAGAAAAATGTGATCTGGTTTATGACATTTCTTTAAATCAATCATAATCGTCTTGGGCGGCACTAAGTTCCGCACGGAACCTCTGTAAAATAGTTGTGCAAGAGAAAACCCAGATTGGACAGATAGTCCTAGCTAGCTGTATGGATTTTCCCTGAAGAGATCTGAGGAGCAGTTAACCATAGTCTTCATAATGATACTTATACTCAAATGATACTGATTACAATTACTGTTGATCATGTTGACGTGAGGTTAATGGTGATGATGATGGTGGTGATGGTGATGATGATGATGATGATGTCAGGGGGTGTTAACTCTGTATGTAGACCTCACCTGAGCCAGGTGTGTGTGTGTATGACTAGAGAACGGAAGGACAAACTATGTTTCAACCGAATTTTGTGAGACAAACGTTTTTTTCTTTGTTTAAAACAAGTTTATTTATTTTGCTGTTGCAGCTTTGAAATAAAGAGATGGATCATTGTGACACTACAAACGAATAGGCGTTGGTTTACTGACCGCTCCTACACTCAGGTTCTGGCCCCACGTCAACCACATAACCACAACAGCCTTCTTCCACCTCTGTAACATCGCCCGCCTACGATCCCAACTGTCAGACTGTTCAGACGCAGAAACATTCAATTGCGATTCATAATAACCATAATTAATAAATGTAAAATTGATGATTTATAATATTTAGAATAAACAATATTTTAAGATTTTTTTATGGGGGATTTTTACCCCTTTATTGACACGAAAGCTGAAGAGATGAAGGGGAGAGAGAGGGTGAATGACATGCAGCAAAGGGCCGCAGGTCAGAGTCAAACCCGGTCCCTCTGTGTCGAGGAGTAAACCTCTACATGGGGGTGCCTGCCCCACCAACTGAGCTATTAGGGCACCCTAGAATAAACGTTATTAATCATCAAATTGTCTTCTGGTCTCTGGAACCCTCTTGGATAACATATCCCACAAAGACTCCTTCTTCAGTCGGACGGCTTCTCTGACCACCGGTGTCCACTAGGGTATTCGTTGGTTACTGCCCTCTAAAACCACAGCTCCCCATCGCAGTTTGCACCGCAATGCCCCCCATTATAAAAAGAATCATTGACCTTTGGCCTAGGGTGCTCTGGTACCAAGTACACTTATGAGCATCCCTATGTCTGAACATGGTGGTTGTTATAGGTAATCAATGACTTGCACAGAAGTCCAACAACAGACAACCTCTCTAGTTTGGATGAGAGAGGCCGTTCCTCTCAATCAAACTTCTCCAAGCATCATTGCCCACGTGGACGTCGGAGTACCCCAGCAGAACTATGGAGTCCCCCACTTGAGCCCTGCACGGGACTCCATTGAAGGTCTACAAGAAGGCCGAATACTCTAAACTCCAGCAGAGTTACCCCCCCCCCCCTCCACACACACACACACACACCTGTAGAGGTAGGGAGGCCCTCTCATCCACCGGGGTAAGCTCCAACGTAGCGGCTCAGCCGGAGGCTTGTGAGGAAATGATGATGATGACAATTTGATAGTTAACAAATCATTTGGTAATCATTGACAAATGCTATATACATGCAGTGTACTGTATGGTGTGTGAAACAATACACCCTTAATTGAAACTGTAAATTATAGCATTTCTAATAAACGGTAACCTGCACATGACATGAATAAACTCTTATTGGGAAAATAACCACAACCTAAACCTAACCCACAAACCTCAAATATCATTTGAGTTGCTAATCAGCTGACTTTGATGACTGATATCAACTGTTTGATCTCCTTATGTCCTTTATAGTTTGAAACAGACTACTTCTATTTTTACTTCCAGCCATTTGATTTGCAGATTTAATGTTGTTGCTCCCACAGAAACCAATTCTGGCCAAGGAAATATACAGAAATAGATTATTGGGAAGAGGAAGCTCACCAATCCCAAGTAGAGCGAGAGAAAAAATATGCACCACACACCAGGAACAGCCATTTATAAACAACCAGTTTAATGTGCACAAAAGCATAGATGTTTTAATAAACTTTTTATTACATGAATTCCTCTTTACCTGACAATATTACAGTCTAATAAAGCCTAAAAATTACAAAAAACAGTCCACTGGCAATTTTTTTTTTTACTAAGGATCAATGATCCTTGTAAATGTATTCTTAATCAGAAACAAACCCAACCTAACAAACACACACACACACACACACACACACAC
>NC_048416.1:10559948-10570068 GCF_013103735.1 Etheostoma cragini | reverse complement strand
TAGCACGCCTCTCTCACACACACACACACACACACACACACACACACACACACACACACACACATACACACACACACAAACACACACACAGTTCTGAGCCTGTGACCTCCTCCTTGACCCCTCTTCTCTGTGACACACACTCAACCCCGCCCCCTCTAAATGTAAGTGTTATATATGCCTGGGTTATCTTAACTGCTCGCAGCGAGGCCGGTAATAAGCAGTTCATTTATTTAACCTCTGCCTTGCCACTTTCTTCGGCATACATCCACCCCAGACGATTCTGTGGCTGACTGGTAACACTTCAGTCCGGAAGCTCAGCATACACATTTCAGTTCACATGGCAAAAAAAACTAAATGTACGATGTTATCTTCCTTTTCCTTTATGTTCCTTGTTGCTGAAAATTCATGAAGTTGTAAAGTTTAAGGCTATTCATGCATTTAGACATTCACTGACCTTTAGACATGATCCCACGGTGGTGAGAACTACATTCAATAGTTTACACTTACGTACACTTACGTACAATTTCGATGTCTTGCTATTTACTCCTATTACCGAGGGAAATATCTTTTACTCCACTTTATTTATTTGGTAATTGCAGTTACCAATTACAGTTTTCATACTTTTATATTCAATGTATATTCAAGGAGCCAACATAGGTAGGAACATTGGATAAGAGAGGTTATTCTTTACCTTGAGAAAAAAAACAAAGGTTCATGTTTTAGTTTTTTTACAGACCCTTCAGTTGATATAAAAGTAATTAAAAACAATGAAAAGAAAAGTTCATGTCAAATATTGGATTAGCTCCACCTCAACTGTAAACTGTAAACATGCTGTAAACATGCTCAAACAAATCTAATAAAACTCTAAAAGTGGTCCTTTTGCATAAAGAACACAGTGATATCTCGAGGAAACAAATGTCTTGCTGTTTTTTTCCCTTACATCTGAAAAGAGAAGAATAGCTGTAGTGATTAAAGTTGAGGCTGAGATGTAAGTGAAGCGCAGCAGAAATAAAGCCCGGCTCATTACTGCACATTTAGTGTTCCTATCGTGTGATTTCCTCAGAAATATTCCTCAGCCATGTCTCGGCTCTCATCAGTTGCCTGTTTATCAGCAAACTTTAATGATTGATACTGGGAGAACTAATTATGACACCTCAGTTCACTCATTAGGCTACAAAGCTACAAATGATTAATTGATTTATCACATTTTCCCAAGGCTCCATTTATAATCTCATGCTGAAATGAGTTTGGAGAAGGAGGGGGAGGAAAGACAGAGAGAGAGAGAGAGAGAGACAGAGAGAGATAGAGAGACAGAGAGAGGATACAAGGGGAGGGAGAAAGGATACGACAGGAGGAATGGTGAAAGCAGGGGATGATGAAGAGATGGAAGGTGAAAAGGTGGTGCTGGGATCTTAAGGGTGGAGTAGAGGTTAAGGAATATTAATATACTCCAACTGCTGTTTCTAAACTACATTACTGCCTTGCAAGCTTTAATATACATGCTCCAATTATTTAGCGGTGAGGGGGCATAATCAAAACAAGCACACTGACACGAGGGGATGTTTCCACAACTGACGCTTCTGGGGACATTTTTCATCTTTACACTTCATGGAAAAAGATTTTTAGGAAAAAAGGCCACTACACTCTGCGTCTTCCATATTATGTTTGTTTAAAATTCACCTCCATCACGGACATACTGTAGAATAAAGCAGAAGAAGAGCCTTCAGGAAAAAAGAAATACATTTTTAGTTCCTCAGCTTTCATGGCCCATGAACATTATTGAACATCTGGAGTCTAGCGTTCAATCCCAGAAGGAAAATGGAAATCATGAAACCTGGAGTTATGAGGATTGGTTAAGTGTACAATATAAACTATACCAACTTCAGTTCTTGGTTTTCCGCTGTCTGAACATAACATAACATAGCTGGCTTTTAATTTCCTTCCAGCCTGAGTGAGAGATCTGCGGAGGACCTGGGACCAGAGCAGAGGCCAGGTACAGTACATTAAGCAGATCAATAATACACAGGTATCAGGGCTGGATGTGAATGATTCTGCTCATCCATGCAGGTTCTTTAAGGGGCGGGGTCAAAACAGGTCAAAAGAGTTTCATTTAAAACATTTTTCACACAATGCATATTCATTCATAGTCACTCCATTCAGCTAAATGTAGTTGCTGTTAATACATGTTATGATTTAACAGTAATGTGTTAATTCTCTTATTATTCACTGTACTGAAACTGTAACACTGAAACCCGCCCAACATACATCGGACCAGTCAGTTGTCCAGGTCAGTCATGCCTCACATTTCCAGACACACGGTTACATTATGGGGTCTGGCTTATTGCCAATCACCCATGTCCTTTCTGTCCAAACATGCACCTGGGACGTCCCTCCACCTGTACAAATCCCACCCAGGGCCCAACGCTAGCAACGTGTCCTTCGATTAAATTTTGTTTTTATTTAATTATATTTAATTTTGCTGTTAGGAAAACTGTGGGTCTATGAATTTCTAAAGCCTGCCAGCACAATGTTTAGTTTATTTATTTTCCACAATTCTCCAGAGAGAGGAGGAAAGGAGAGGCGAGGAGAGGAGAGGAGTCCTGTGTATCAGGAGTTCGGTGTAATGAGATGCTGAGGCTCGGCTGCCTAACAATAGCTGCTGTGTGTCGCTGCTTAGCCTGCTGCTCTCTACCTATTTGTCATAATCACAGCCAGTTTTCTCATTAGTGGAAACCATTAGCCCTTAAAGCTTTATCTGGCTCTTATCAGCCACAGCACCAGCACACTGCCACGCTCTGCGCTAACACACTCTCACACAAACCCAGCATGCATCAAGAAAACCTAAAACCAATCAGAGAACGCATGCAGCGCAGCTTAGCAGAAACAGCACCCACAGTGCCACAGCGCCACTGGCCCACAATGCCTTGCTCAGGTATCTCATAAAGAAGTCACTGACCCCACACATCTAACTGAGCAACTCCGGCAGTGCCAGCACCAGTTACATAGCACACCCATCCTAATCTGGCTCCATTAGCGGCGTCTGTCCCTCCCCGCTTCCTGGGCTTTGTTCAACTGTCAGGATGACCAATGACGTCGCACCACTGCCTGATTCATGGCACCGACCCTGAGATCACATCTGATGGGAGCGTCAGGCCAAACGACCAAACATACCCCCAGCAACCCATTATAGTCTATTTATCTAGCTGGACATCTAATGGGAGCGCTTCTTTTCCACTCCGACAACGTGATGCTATCACTGAAGGCTTGGTTAAGACTTGGACTGCTTGGCTGGGGCTGGGGAGGGGTGCAGGTTAATAACTGGTAACTTCTGAAATCTATAAAAGGGAATTAGACAGGACTGAGGCCTGCAAAAACTCGTCTGTTTCAGATCAGCACAACGGAGTCAGAGATAATTGTCAATAATCCTCCAAAACTGTTGAGTTAAAATAGTCCTGCATGCAGTGGTATAAAATCAATGCGTATAAAAAAAAGTGTCAGTTATTTTTGGTAGTTTTTGACTGGGGGTCAGTTTGAAATTGCATTATTGAAGAGACAAGAGGGCCACAGTGATCTGTTATACCTTGTTTAAACTGACTGTGTGTTTGAAAGGGTTAACTCCTTGACTGACTGCGGAACGGCTGTGTTTCCACTCTGTCCCTGCTCCGGCAATTTGCATCCACTTTTATTTTTTACTTCTACAGGAAGTTGAGCATAGAAACAAAATAAAACATCTGGTTATTTTTCAAAATAAAAAACACCATGCTCATGGCTGATCATATTTCCCTCCACTACACATTGAAAACTGTTGTTGGTTTTGTGGTTCTATTCTACATTAATTCGCGAGTTCTTGTGGGTCCTCGAGATTTCAGCTGTCAGTCATGGACGCAGCCGTTCTGCAAAACAAATCCGGACCAGGTGGGTATTGACGGATGGCGCAGCACGGAGCCACCATGGAGCAGAGCGGCTCTTCGCAACCCAGGTCGAGAGGTAGGTTGGACCTAGGGCTGGACTGGGGTAAAAAAATCTGCCCTGGACTTTGGAGACTTAGACCAGCCCGCCACATTCATCATCCGTCCTTGCACTCCCCTTCAACACATGTACATACCCGTAGGGTTCAACGTTAGCGCCATTTACCACCAGCCAAATCCTGGTAGATTTGCTTCACTCTCCAGCCCAAAAACAATGGTAATCTATTGACTGGTAACATTTGAACATTCACTTGCCAATTGACTGGTGGACAAAATATTAATTTTGAACCCTGCATACCAGCAGATACCAGCCCCTAATCCTGCCACCTAGCTGAGTGGTAAGTAACATAGGATGATAGAGTACTCACTGTGCCAAAAAGGCTGCATGGATGGTAAGATGGCTGAAGGTTGAGGCTGGAGCATGGCTGTCATGTCTTGGAACGTTTTGCTAAACTGGTGAAAAGTCTGTAAATTAAACTGAAGCTGTGTTTTGTTCACAGTATGCAACCTTTGTTATAGTGCAATGTTGATCAATCAGAAAGCGCTAGTGGTATATTGATAGTTATGTATTGTAACTCCAGATTCTATGAGAATAAGCATAGTCCTCTAAGAGCTGTTGCTTTTGGCTTTATCCCTCGCCCACGCGCGGTTGTGAAGACTTCTTTCGCGCCCTGTGCCTTGCTCAGGCCTCTCTTACATTATTGTGTAATACAGCTGCGACAGGCCGCACAAGAAATCTTCACAACTGTGCATGCACAATGGCTAAACCCAAAAGCCACAGCTCTTAGAGGGCAAAGCCTATGCAACATAGAATTAAAAGTAACTTAGTAAACTAAGTTACTAACTAAGTAAACTTAGCTTGCTAAAACATACGTAACATTAGCTTCCAGATACTGGTAGACAAAGGGTGCTAAAATTATTGTTTGACATTCTTAAATCTCCTGTTTTTAGCAAGCTGCAGGCTCTTTGAGGAAAATGATTTCCCCTGCTGGTAGGGGCGGGAATTTAATGCACTCTGTCTCTACAGTAGGATGGAGGGGGGCCATAGTAGGATGTGATTGGCCTGTGTGCGCATAAAAGACACGCAAGTAGGCCAATCATGTGGTCTTTCTTCTTTTTATGGGACGATAAAAAAAGAAGCTATTGACCGGACTGGAGCACATGCAGCCCACACAAATAAACCGGCCCACCGGGAAATCTTCCGGTACTACCAATGGCCATCCATGTCTGATTGGACCAGGATCGCCAAAAAAACCAAGACGGGACAAATTATGTGATTGGTTGGAAATAGGACAGTATGAGAAAGACAAAGTGTTTTTTGATCATTAAAGCACATCAACATGTTCCAGCAGAAACACAAGATACAGTTATGAACCTGGAAAAGTTCCTCCATCTCCTCTCATTAATCCCCTTCCTCCTTCCATCCTGTTTCTCTATTTCCCCTTCCTCCTCTTCTTTCACCCTCCTCTCCATCCCTCCCTCTTCTTCCTCCTCTTCCTCGTCTCTCCATGTCATTAAGCTCTCAGCCCGCCCGTGCACTAAAACATGTAAAAGAGCTTCCATTTTGGGACAGATTTGTTTGTGGCATTAATAGTCTTTAGTTTTCCACATGGTTTCCCAGCAGCCGGAGACATTAGAAAGAGAAGTGAGGTGCAACACATTCCCCTCTCATCCTCTCATCCTCTCATCCCTGCCTCATCTGTCAAACCCGGAGGCGGAGGGAGGGAGAGAACCACAGGGAGGGGAGAGAGGAATACAGCAAGTGAAAATGAGAAATAAAAAAGACAAACATTAAAGAAGAGAAAGCAAATAGTTTGGCTTTTTCTTAATGGTTTAGTACCTTTTTGATGTTTTGTACCTCCAACACTGGATAACTGTGGAGAATGTAAAGTAATTCCATAATGAGATCGGATCAGGACAATCTCCTTACTCTGCGCAGTAAACCACAGTTCACTTCTTTGTTAGGTTGAAAAAATCTTTTTGAATATTTAACAGTTAATATAAATGACAAATGAGTCTCTCAAGCTCTCTTTTTAAACCTTCACTCAACTAATTATTTTTGTGTATAACCATGTGCAACAACTCAAGTCGATTTAATTACAGTCATACAGCCAAAGATCACAAATCCCGTATGTACCTCAAGGGAACTTTACAATCTGTACAGCATAGGTCCTCTGACCCGCGATCCCGGAGAGACGGCAGTGTGTGGCGTTTGAAGCCATTTGAGGAATTCATTCTTGAGACAACAAACATGCAACCGGTACAGAGTCTTTAGAGATAGGTTGGGGAGGTTGAGTATGAACGAGTTAGTTTGAAGTGTGTCGAGGCACACAATGACTACATTTACATGCACCCAATATTCTGGTGATTGATCTTATCCCAAAGTTATGTTCAGACTAAGTTTCACAAATGTTCCCATTCATATGCAGCTAATGATTATGTTGTGGCCCTTTTAGGCTTTTTTTTGACAGGACAGATGAAGACATGAAAGGGGGGAGTGACATGCAGCAAATGGCCGCAGGTCGGAGTTGAACCCCAACCTGCTGCATCGAGGAGAAAACCTCTATATATGGGTACCTGCTCCAACTGAGCTATCTGGGCACCTGAAAATAGAACTATTCAAACTTTTCAGAGGTGAAGGACCTGTTGGAGTGTGTAAACACAGCCTCCCTCTTTCATTCCTTCAGCCAGTTTCTAGAAAAGGTCGGCTCATGTCCTAAAACCTGTTGACATGTTGATGTCTTTTTTTGGGCCGTGCATCTCTACCGCAGCCCTGTACACTGTTGGCTGGTTGGTTTGTGTACAGTAACCATAGCAACACACAGAGCTCACCGTACGCCGTTACCAGGCAAGAGGCCGCAAACTGTCACAGGCTGCAGTAAAAACCTTGACTAAGACGCAGATTCTGTTTGCACTGTACAGATGTTAAAACAATGCTTCTGAACCCAGATCTTAATGTTAATCAGAAAATACATGACCTGAATCAAATTCAGAATGGTGTCATAATCTGAATAATAGAGGAATATTAGTTTGCATGTAAAGATATTCAATATGAGACAGAGAAGTACAGTTTCCCATGAGAAATATTAAAGATGTAAATAAAGGTAAGAGAAAAGAAAGAAAACAAGTGATGACATGTATAGAGAAGCAGAGCTGTGCCTAACTTTGGCTCCAAACCCCCCACATCAGGCCAGATGTTGTTCCTCCAGTAGAGACATCTCCTGGTTAGGAGACGGCTGCCTGGACCTACTTAGAAAATGTAAATATGAAAATGGTATTGTTTCACTGTGTCTCTCCGAAGAAGTCATCGAGTAACAAAGCGGATCAAAACCCCTGATGAAATAAGTGTCAGGTGACTGGTTACTGAAGTCGATACAAAACGATATATCGGCTGATACATCTGCATATCGGATTTTTAAATAATCAAATATTTGTCGGCCTTAAAAATCCTTTCGGGCTCTATTACAGAGTTACTTTTTAGGATGATTCCAGTCATTTCTTTACTAGAATGGGATCCCTTCTTGAGAGGGCTTTGATTTTATGGCCCTTTAATTCTGTAATGATTCACTAGGAAATAACTACCTCATAAATGTCAAAGGGAAAATAGAGACAACGTTAGAGACAGAAGTATTTGAATTGACTAATTTGGTTGTTGTTATGTGGTAAATAGAGATATTGTCACTCACTGTCACTTTATTGTTACTTTTCCATTAATTGATTCCAATTATTTCTCGGCTCAACCGGTATATTTCTGAAATCAGTTTTTTTTTTTTTTTCTAATTTGGCTTTCAAGCTTGTGTTTAGCTTTTATTGACACCAGCTTTCTCAACAGCTTGCTCTCTGTCTCTCTTCCTCCATCCTTCCTTACTCTCCTTCTCTGTATCCTCCCCTCCACCCTCTCATCTTTCCGTCTTCTGGTCTTCAGCTCAGCGCACACTGTGCCATCACCTGCAGCCGACCTGTCTGTCTCTAATTAATACAAGCAAAGTGTGAACATTTTCAGGCCAGTTCCTCTCTCCCTCTTTCTTCTTCTCCACCCCCCTCCTCGCCCCCTCAGTTAATCACAGTTGTTCCCGGCAAAAGGAGCCGTTAACGGCTTGGTGCGTCAGGAATGGTCCTGGCGCTCCTCGCCGCTAATCGGACCGTTACGACTGAGAAGCTTTGCATTATGCAAATCACTGGCCGGGAACAGGTGACATTTGTAGGGGAGCGGGGCGACAGGGCGATGGAGTCTGGCTGATTTAGACATTAGTCCCTGTCACAACGCAACACACACACACACACACACTGCTCATCTGCATATGCACACACCACACGCACACACACTCACTGTATACACAAGCAGAATGAGCGGAGGTAACACACGACAATACAGTCAGCTTTGGTACTGTAATTGAAGAGCTAATTTGTACAAGCACTCTTTGTTGTCACGTTCACTGCTGGGTCTCTTTCATGCTTGTTTCCTTCATCTTTCTTAGCACACATGCTCACAGATGCTCTGGCAGTGTTTGGCATAGTTTAGGTCCTCTGTTATTTGTTTTTTTCTGTCTTGGTGGTTATCGGTGCTCAGGTTAAGCATCCAGGCCTCGTTTCCCAAAACATCGTAAGGCTAAGATGGTCGGAAACCTCTTGTCTGAACCCCCGTACCCTCAAAAGGTCTGGGCGCCTGGTTAGCATACCTGGTAGAGCAGGTGCCCATATGTAGAGGTTTACTCCTCGAGGCAGTGGCTCCAGCATGCGGCCTTTTGCACCGTGTCATTCCTCCTTTCTCTCCCCCTTTCATGTCAAAGCATTCCTATATAAGAAAGACCTAAAATGCCCCAAAAATCATCTTAAAAAAAAAAAAAGATCTCTGAGGGGCCTAGCAGAACCAGCACTTCTCAGCCACTACATGCGGCTAGATAAAAAAGGAAAGAATGAAATATTGTAACTGTTTGCCAACACACTGAAAAAGAAAAAGTGATGCGGGGTTGGAGCGCAGACTGGACCTGCTGTGGATAAATACAAAGGACGCAATGATTTACTTCCTGCTCGGTGAATACATTGGCTTCAGATCTACACATAAAAGTGAGTCCTACTGTAAGGAAATTAATATATCACTTTTACTCTAAGACATCATGCAGGGATTTAGTAGAATTGGGTAATCTTTTGTCATAAGAAAGTCTTTTCCTGTTTTAATACTGTTGACTCCATGATGAAGGCTTGTGTGAAGAAACACATCAGAGTGGTTTTTAAAGGTTTAAGATGACTAAGCCATCACAATTAAGGCTTTTTGATTTTCCAGTGAGAGTGCCTTGGATTTTTTCTGAGTTTTGCTATACATGATTGTCCCATCCAAAGAGCACCTCAAACAAACAATTAGATTCCTGGAAGCGCTCCTTTTTTGGGAATCTTTTTTCATTAACTTAATTTAAAAATAAAGGTTAAAATGTATGGGTTAATTCATTTTGAGTTAGTCCAACTTAAAAATTATATTTCTTTAATTTTCAGACCCCTTAGGAATAAAAAATGACAGTTTCTGCCTTTAAATTTTTTGAGTTCAAACCATGAGTTGAATGAAAGTCCTGAGTTACACTGAGCTTCCAAAGACGCACGTGTAGCATGTTAGCGGACTTCCAAGAACCTAAAACTCTGGTGCCAAACAGCAGCTACAAATGGGAAATACAATATCTGTCTGACAAATATTTGTCTGACAAATTGATACTTTCAGATGATTTGACTTCAAGTTGAAGTGAACTTATCTACTTTTACATGAGACGACTCGGCACTTACTGTTCATTTAACTTACATTCTTCATTTCTAACCGTGTTTACAGTGTGATCAATAGAAAATGTATGAGTCGTTACTACATAACATCACTCCAAGGACTTTATCAGTGAGGTTTTCAAAAGAATATAAAAATCCTATATATTTCACATGTTTTATACACACACATACCGTACATGTAAATGTTTTTTTGTTTTTTTCAGAATGTTGGCTGCTCACAGAACTAAAGCAGTAAACTGAACTTCAATTTTCTTTACACCCGATCTGGACCAAGTCAGTCCTGTTGGCTGTTCTCCCCTTGTGTGGTCTTTAACAAAACAATGTGTGGTGTGTGTGTGTGTGTGTGTGTGTGTGTGTGTGTGTGTGTGTGTGTGTGTGTGTGTGTG
>NC_048416.1:10552417-10559848 GCF_013103735.1 Etheostoma cragini | reverse complement strand
ACACACACACACACACACACACACACACACACACACACACACACTCGGGGTAATAATACATGCATACCAATCTAGCCTGTGTCTGCCTGAGTGCTCCTGAACTAAACACATAACCATAATCACTTTATCAGAGGGAGGAGAATAAAAGCCAGTGAACATGAAGAAGAAGAGAAGAGGGGGTGAGAGGTAAGAGGAAATTAAGAAGTTAGGAAGGGAAGACTGAGAGAGAGAATAAGGGAAGAAGAGAGAGAAAAAAATGGGTGGAAGATCACATCTCTACTTGAAAACTCTTTCCTGTAGTATTTCCAGAATTAGAATTAAAGGATAAAGAAATAGCTTATTCAATGTGAAAAGACGCTAACCATCCATGTGGTGCTCCGGCCTTTATACTTTACTTTCGTAAATGGTCTTAAAAATACAGAGTAGAAGCGTCCTTCTCTTTGAATAGTACTGCTGTATGTGCAGTTGTAGCAGCAGTAATAGTAACAATAGCAATAGATGTCATTTCAGAGAATAATTGTAGCAATATATCTAGCAATGGTAGTGAACAGACGAAAAATCGCTCACATACTGTAAGTCGTTTCTTCAGGCAGTAATTACTACTTGTTGGCGGCGCCCTCTACTGGCCTCCCTTATTGTATTCTGCATAAGGAAGCAGGTTGGAGGGGTGGGTGGATGTCAAATAAACACAGGACTTTCAGCCAGGAGACCCTGGTTCATGTCCCGTTTGAAAAGAAAAGGAAACAGAAAGTTTTTTTTTTAACTTTACAGATAAAACAGAGCTACACCCCGTTCTGCGTCACATGGTAACCTGCAGGAAATGAAGTGACGTTTGATTTTTTATCAACTTAACCAAGTATTTTTGTTACCTAAACCTAAAACAGTTTGGGGATGATGGGCAAAAAGCATAAAATAAAACGTTAACATAAAATTTCTCAAGATCAATTATTGGGAATTGATTAGCGTTCTATCACTGCTACAGATGAACAAATGCAAGAAGAAACAGAAAACTTTACAAGCCAGTAAAGTGGAATTAATAAAAAGCATTAAAAACATTCAAATGTTTTCAAAGTGTACACACAAAATAAAAACAATACCTTCAACAATTAAAAGACATGAAGACAGATTGAGACAGGAACTGTGCCATGAGTAGCAGAGTAGTGAGTTACACTATGCTGTCACATGCGTCTGTCTGTAATCAGTTATAATTATGTATTTGTTTTAAATAATTAACATACTTCGTGTCTGTCCACTGGGTCACTCCCAGCATCACATATCCACTCATTGGTTCCCAGAAGTGCAGAGATATATTAAATTGGCCAATCAGATGATCAATAGCTCCCACCAATTGCAGACGAGTGTGCCCAGTGTTAATTAGCACTGGTACATCTCTGCTCCCCTCTTGTCTCTGTGTGTCTAGCTAATTCAGCTTCTCGTTAACAACGCTTATACAGCCAATTACCATAAATCCCTGTTAGCTGCGGCAATTAACAGTAACGAGGCAGCGCTGCATGTGTTTCTACTGTTGTAATTAAGCCAGTGTGTTGTTAATTAGCAAAATGTGAGAGGGAGGTTTTATGCTCGTTAGTATGGCCATTTCATTCAATTAGCAGCGCCATTAACGAGGTGTCTCTGTTCTAACAAAGTTAATGCAGGGAGGAGGCGGCGACTGGGCGATTAGCCTCGACAAACATGATGAGGAGCATGGCACGGAGCCCAGGGAACGATATATGGAGGCAGTGTGTGTGTGTGTGTGTGTGTGTGTGTGTGTGTGTGTGTGTGTGTATGTGTGGGTGGGTGTGTGTGTTTGTGTTTGTGTGCGTGTGTGTGTGTTAGACATAAACATTTCAGCACATCAACATCAAGCTGCTTCTGTTCTTTGACCACATTAATTCCAACATCAATGATTCAACAAAGGCCAAGACGCCTTCTCATCACACAATATCACACCACAAACCATGAAAACAGTACTAATAAATTAAAAAAACAGGCATTTTGGTCATAAACCAAAATTAAAGGACGATGATGCTGGAAAAGGACTTGGACTTTGATTGAAAAGGCCGGGAACATGGGTAAGAGCTCCAGAAATAGGAAAAGGTATCCAAAAACATGAGGCAAATTCAGAAGAATAGAGAGCATATCGTCCAATAAACTAGAGAAACACAAAGGGACCTAACGACTGGACAACAGTCCACCTGATCAGTCTAAAAATTGAGCGGGCCTCATACAGAGAGGACACACACATACATACACACCTGCACGCATACATACACACACATGTACACACAGTCGTATCCAGGCTATTATCTGAGTCCGACAAGAGAAGGGCCACATTGATACATTTAATGGGATTATCAAAAGAGAATACGGCGGTGGCAAATTTGTTCAGCCTACTGGTTCAATAACCATTGAACTAACGAAATCTCAGAGGCGATGCTGTTTTGGGATTCTTTTCTCCCGACTAAATTATAATGGAGACACATCATTTACTCCTCTATCTGTTTTATGTTTTCAGCGCTCACTCAGCTGTTTGGTTGGAATACATGAAAGGAACGCTGAAGCTCCTGTGGTGCAGAACACACCAGACAGATTAACTTTAAATGGGAATTGCTCTGACATCCAAGAGATTACCAGGAATTATGACACGACATAGCTGGGAGGAAGGGTAACGTGAGCAGTGGGAGCACTGGTGGCTGAGTGCAAACAGCACTCCTCTGTGCTAAAGTGCACAGTGATTGGAAGTGTTTAACATCTGGAAGCAGACATGAACAGTGATATCTCATAGCAATTATTCTCCTGTGTAGAAAATAAATTCAAATTTCTATTTGATAGGATGCTATATATTGATCTAAAAATGTTGTTGCATCAGATCTTCACAAAAGCAACAATAAGCGTATTTCTTTACTTTAGGTAGTCCAAACCCGCTGAAACATTGTCTCCAGGGGATAAAGGGACCTAGCATGCTCTGGTGAAAGTTAGCATGCATGTTTTCTGAACATCCACATGTGAATTGATGCAGATTTATGTTGTTAACTTGTGTGTTTTCTTTATTATTTTCAAAGGAATCTCTGTGTTGTCTTGTGTTGTCTTCAATCCTGAGCTCTGTATTGGTTGACTCTCATGGCTCTCATCAACCTCATTCATCCAGTAGCAGCAACATCTGTTTTCAGGAAACATCTGTTTTCAGCAAGCAGCTGACACAGTTAGCAACCAACACACTGGAGCATTCAGCAGCCACCGAGTCCGAGATATTTCTCAGGAGTTGGTGGGGACCAAAAACAGAGCTAACAGAGAGAATGTTGGAGTCACTCAAACACAACTCCAGATCAATACTAATGTTGCTCTGTGTCTGCCTAAATAGGCAACTGTCTGCTAACGTGTTAGCTTACAACTTGAAAAGTGATAATAGGTCAGTGCTGTTTTTGTAGGGTGTTGCGCTGCCCCTAATTAAATAAAAAAAAAATCAAAGAATGCATTTGGAACGATACAAAAGAGTTGGATGGCTGTTCGTTTGGCGGTTGCTATTGTCATTATATGAAATCGAGCTGCTTAAGAGCCAATTATTGACCTTAGTATAACTTAGTATACCACACGGCGTCACACACACACACCTAGACACATCCACAGCAACACCACATAAGCTTACATAAAAGCAACAATTTGTCTGGACTATTAATGTATATCTCATGAAAATAAATAGAACCAATGGTTTTACTTGCAAATATCACTTTGACTTTCATTGATCAACAAATGTATAAAGTGCATAAATTACTTATTTATGTTTACACCAATTTGACGGGGAGTTAGCATTTGTACAAACACATAATTAATATCCACTAACAATAATGACGTGTGTGAGTTATTGTAATTAACTGTCCGTCATTTGGCTCTCGCTGTACTTCCAGCGCCCACCGCTGGCTTTAATAAGAGCTGCGCTATTTCCATTCTGCGCTGTCAGTGTCAGTCTTGTCATATTTCCAAAGAGACAAGACAACAAGACAAAGTTTCAGGTGTTCATACTTCCATGAAGCAGTTGAAGCTGCTGGCTTCAGTCGGCAAGTTACAGAGAAACAGAGAGATAGAGGGATAGAGGGATAGAGATAGAGCAGGGGGGAGCTCCATGTCTATGTGACACAAGACGAACATGCTCCAGAGTCAATGGCCTTTCTTCCTCATCTTCTTCCCCTCATCTCTTTCTCTCCCACTTTTCCTCTAATCTAAACATTGTTTCTCCTCCACCACGTCTCTCCACCTCTTTCTCCTCTTCTCTTTCCCTACCGCTCCCTATCTCTCTCTCGCGCTCTTTTTCTCTCTCTCTCACTCTTTCTGATAAGAGCCTGTTCTCTTTGACAGCTCAGTCCGACTCCATTACAGCTAATAGAGAGAGGGCATCTTGCCACTGACACACAAACACACACACACACACACATGCACAGTGATACACTTAAAGGTATCAGAGGACCCTAGTAGATGCTGGGAAAATCAAAGAAATGCCAGAACATTTTCTTCATATTTAGCCTTGGCTGATCTCTGACACACATAAATAACAGGCCAATTGGGATGCCCCCCCCCCCCCCCCCCCCCCCCCCCCCCCCCCCCGATCTGATCTAATGGACAGGTAATGGCTAATTACCTGGGCCTCCCCAAATACAGCGACGGGTGTACTGGTGAGAATGTCTCACTCACTCGGTGTGATGACCTGCAAATTTGATTTTCATAAAATGATCCCTTTGTTTACGCAGAAAAAAGTAGGGATTCCAGCTGCACTTTATCATATACTTTAACATTTCACTCCTGACTTTTTCTGATCCAAACTGAATCCCCTTTCAGAGGTTCTTTTCACCCTATGAGGAATCTACTTCTCAAAGAACACTTCTAAAATTGCTTACAGGTAAATACAAAAGTGAAAATATTAACTAATTAGTACTGAAAATATGATTAGTTGAAACCCAGTGTGTGACTGTAGGAAACTGTAGGACTGTCTTAAATTGTAATTTGAATGCCTTAAAGTCATAAAGGCTGCACAAGCACGTGCACACGCAGACACATGCTCTCATGCTAACACACTAACACACAAACACACACACACACACACACACACACACACACAGTCAGTGTCTGCCGTGACAGTGTGATACAAATTGAGAACAGGGCTTGAGTGGCCAAATGGTTCAACAATAGAATGTGTTTGTGTTGTTCTGTTTCAGTGTGTGTGTGTGTGTGTGTGTGTGTGTGTGTGTATCAGTGTATTGGCTGCTGATAAATGGCTGCCTCTTTAGGGAACTTATCTCTTTAAAGTGTTGCCGCGGTGAGGAATGACATCATTTGGATCCCCCGGCTAACTGGCTGCCATGACGACACCTCACCAACCTATCCATTTACCAGATAGCCTGATAGTGTCTGCACACACACACACAGACACACACACACTCTCACAAACTCTTTCACACACACTCTCACACACGCAGGTAAAAGGAGGCCACGTGGAAATTACAGCCAGAGTATGTGGCAGCTCCCAGCCCTGGTACACGCTCTTCTGTGATAGGGACACACACACACAAACACACACACACAAACACACACACATGATATACACCCAGTTGCAGATGTCTTACAAACACACACGCACCCAAGCAGACAGCACCTCCCCCTCCCTCGTCTTATCACAGCTTAACAGAGAAAAAGCATCAAGGAGGAAAAATTAAGTATTGATCAAATTAGCAGTTTTTTAAAGCATCCCTCATGGATGTCTCTGTGTGTGTGTGTGTGTGTGTATGTGTGTGTGTAGTTGGTGGTGGGGTGGGGAGTAGAAGGGATTTAATGAACTCATCACATGGCAAACAAAATGGAAAGGCCAGAAGGATGCTTGACCTGCAACACTCACACACAAGAGAGATAAATCTACATATCCACTACTATGAATACAAGACACACACACACCCGGTGACAAAGGTGCATCAGTAAATCGCTGAGTGACATTCAATTCAGTTCAATTCAATTCCATTTTATTTATAGTATCTGATAATAACAAGAGTTATCTCAAGCCACTTTGCCGATAGAGTAGGTCTAGACCACACATCCTTTTAGTCTTTAGATGCCGAAGCAGCACACACAGTGGAGAGTCAGAGGTGAGTTTGGCTGCAGAAGAGTAAGTTCTTTCGCAGCAGAAATTGTAACATCAGTAAAACTAACAGTAGAGTTGGGGAAATAGGGTTGGTCTTCCTGCTCATGCGATTTTGATGGTGTTGGGTCAACAAATCTTCATTTAGCTGCTAATTGGCGTGTGCATGGAAACTGTCCAAGAACACTGAGCTCCAAATGCTGTCGAACGCAGCAAAGAACTGATCAAAAGCACCCGAGATGTTTCTGGGAATGACCAAAGAAATAGTTCAACATTTTGGAATAGTCTCTTAATCTTTTTTTTTTTTTCAACCCTTTGAGCCCTAAGGCCATTTTAACAGTTTATTGTCTGTCTGGATTTATTTTATAAAAAGCTTGTAAAACATCAACCCTGTTGTCTACAGTCAAGATATGAACATCATTTATCATAAATATTCTAATAACCCAGGACAAACTGGGTTATTAGAATATTTGGTACACTTGCATGTTAAAAATGGTTGTAGGGCCTTAAAGACAAATAAATAAATAAAACGGAACATGAATCTTCCAGATATGTATTGAGATCACAGATAAGTAATGAATAAGCCATTTTCCTTTCTAAAACACTTCTCATATGTCTTGGGAGTCAAACTGTGAAGAAATAATCATTATAACTTATACAGCTGACAAAATACATATATATGTATATATATATATATATATATATATATATATATAAATTATAAATATTGTAAATATATAATTTCATATTTATTGATATTACACCCACAGCAATGCTACACAAGCAAATGCGTGTCATAAATGTGCGCCTCTTGGCCTTCCATACAGCCTATTGGCCTTTTTGTACCCTCTGGCCTTCCATACAAGAGGGTGACGTTGTCTCCCACATATGGGTATGCTGGTGCCTTTATTTCCGTAAAGAGACACAGAGGAGAGACGGAGCCGCGAGTTAGCGGCAGAAATGAATTATGGACATAAAGTGGATAAATCTTGGATGTAACAGTTTAGAGGTCCCTGCATCACGTTTTCTCCATTGGATGAACACTATAGAAGGCCCTGCATCATGTGTTCTCCACTGGATGGACACCATAGAGGTCCCTGCATCATGTTTTATCCAATGGATGAACGCTATAGAGGTACCTGAATCATGTTTCCTCAAATGGATAAACACTATAGAGGTCCCTGCATCATCTTTTCTCCACTGGATGGAAACCATAGAGGTCCCTGCATCACGTTTTCTCCATTGGATGAACACTATAGAAGGCCCTGCATCATGTTTTCTCCACTGGATGGACGCCCGAGAGGGCCCTG
>NC_048416.1:10508075-10552017 GCF_013103735.1 Etheostoma cragini | reverse complement strand
TGCATCATGTTTTCTCCATTGGATGAACACTATAGAAGGCCCTGCATCATGTTTTCTCCATTGGATGAACACTATAGAGGGCCCTGCATCATCATGTCTTCACTGGATGGTTTTACATTAACGTCAGCAATTTTATTTAAAAAGAAAAGTATATCAAATCATCTCTGAATGATGAACTTCATTTGTTGACATTTTATTTGCAATAATGTGCTTTCGTTTTGTGACATAATAAAGAGCTTTATCCCTAAAACATTCCATCAGTCACTCTCATAATTCTTCCTATTTCCATCCCTGCAGGTGACATCCCATAGAGGAGAGTTGTTCACATTCACAGTTACTGATAGGACCGCTCTGCACTATCAGAGGGACAATTACTCATTCTTAAAATAAGTGGTCTGTCCTTTTAGAGCTCTCTGGACTGAGCTAATAGTTGCTATCAGTGACAGAATAAGTCACACAAATGCTGCTGGTAATGATGAGCTATATGTTCAGCCCCTCTGGACCTCATACTGCATATTCAGACTGGAAACAATACAAACACACACTGACCTCACTGACCTCACACGCCAGCCCTGTCACGCACACACACACCCACACACACACTAACACACACACACACAAGGGGAAACGTATTAGGTTATTATCTTTCCGCCCCATAAAATAGGAATAACTTAAAGCGCCGCCGCAATTAATAACCCAACTATAAATCTGAATATTTCCCATGAATATTATTCTATATTACTCACACACACAGTGATCAGAAGAGTGCATAGGAGCAGGGAGAATGATAAAGCCATCAGAGAACGTTCTGGATGAAGTGAGCCAAACGTGGATGTGTGTATCAGACCATGTGAGTGTGTGTGTGTGTGTGTGTGTGTGTGTGTCCCATCAGAGTGTGTTCTGCATGGTAGCTTTATGCATCAACACACTGATGCATTCTCCAGCTCCATGTCGAGGGGCCATTCCCAGTCATATGTGCGGGATGTACTGGTTAAATCAATGCTCTACCTAGCAACCTGAAACACACACACACACAAACACACACACACACACATTCACACACACACAAACACTTTTGTCATCTCCTGTGACCTTGCTGCCTGTTACCAGAACAACACACACACACACACACACACACACACACACACACACACACACACACACACACACACACAGTGTAGGTTGACATACTCTTGATGTTAAGGAGTCTAACAAACACCCCTTTGGCTTTTTAAGGGATCTGGATCTTTGTTTTGGCTTCTTTGCTGGACCATTGCTTCATGTCCCTTACTTGCTCCTCGACTCCTCGGTCCTCGGCTGAAAGTCCATCTGCCCCTCCATAGTGGAGGCCATCTCAAAGCTCTTATTTCTGCCCAGAGGAGCGAGCATCGAGGAGGGATCGCCGAGGAGCCATGAGCGAAGAGAGCGGCCTTCCTGGAAGCCGTTTAGCTGAAGGAGTTGTTAATTCTGCCCAAACAGCTGACAAATTCATGTGACCTATCAGAGGAAAGGAGGTCTCATCCTGTAAAAAAGCATTTGCTTGTTGCCTCTCTCCTCCCATGATTTGAAGAGAGGCAAGTGGAGGACTACAGGAGGCAATTTAAGGGTTATGAGATGCACCGCATCTGACTTCAACTCCAAAAATTATAATTAATGCTTGAACATTGATGAACTGTCCATTGACAATTTAATCATGGAATCATGAGTCCAGGGAAGTCAACAATTTGCAAAAAATGTTATCTTGTTAATTGGATTTATTGGCAATGAAACACTAAATGGTCCCACTTTCTAATAAATCACCCTACATGGAGGGATTATAATTTGCAGCTATTAGTTTTAGAAATATTAAACACTCGATTTACCAATGCATAACAGATAACAATAATTTAAATTTCACTTCCTGGTGTTAATGCTCCTCCAGCTAACCAAATGGTGAGATAAACAAACAGTAAACTTTAACAACTTGTTCGACATGTATTTTTGCCCAGACACTGAGAACATAAATGTCCACACAGTTCAGTAGAGATGTCTTCCAGAGGAACTAAAAACTAAGATAAAGTGTTAGCAGGAGGAGGAGAAAGAAAGGGAAATGTCACCGCCTGTCAAAAGATGTTATTGTGCTTATAGGCAGTGTTGAGGTCAAGACCACCTAAATGGAGTCTGAGTCATCACCGCGACCAGAGTGTTTCAAGACCAAGACAAGACCAAGACTTGTTGTTTTAGTCGTGGAAAAGAAAACTCAGTTTGGACAGATAGTCTAGCTAGATGTCTGGATTTACCCTGCAGAGATCTGAGGAGCAGTTAACCATAGTCCTCAGAAATCCACCGGAGACTAGAACGCCACAACAACGAAAGAGGAAGGTGATGGACATCCCAATCAATCCCAAACAATCCCAGAAGCGGAACATCGTCGACACAGACTAATCTTCGCTAAATTACTCCATTAGATTTCTGAAGAGTTTTGCTACAGAGGCAGATTGATAACGTTAGCTACCTAGCGTCACTTACACACCACACTCTCCGTTATCTATGCTTCCTTTCTAAGTCCCGATACACATTTGAGCTAGTCCGCGTTACATGGCAGAACTTACACGCTACTGAGTGTTTTCTTTAAGATGCTGTTTTTAAAATAATGTCTTTATGGTTTAGATGGCCACATGTTACTATCAGACAGCCGCAGCTTCTTCTACTGTCTCTGCACCGTCTTTCTAGGGAGTGTGTGAGGTTTTCATTATTAGGATGTCTTAGGTAACTGTTTGGTGCATTAGTGCTTCTGTGTAGTACTTATATGCGCAATAGATGTTCTGTTTCCCCCAATGACGTTTTTCACTTACCTGTGTTGGTTCTAAGCAGACAATTTTTACTTTTATTTATCCACATTTTGATGCATCTGCCCTACACACACTACTCTGAACAAATATGTTCCTTTTTATTTGGATCAACTGACCAGTTGAGTTTATATGACAATTTTCTGCTTACACACATTTATCCACCTCTGACCTTTACTAGATGTTAGATTCAGATGTGCCAAACATGTGATCATTCTCTCTCATTATCTCTCTCTCACACACACGATGCTGACAAAGTGGGGTCAAGACCGCTGATTACACCACCAGTTTGTATGGTATGCGTTGCTGTCTCTCCCTCTCTTCCTTGTGTCTTTCTCTCTATGTCTTTATGTCTTTGTCCCTCTCTTTCCTCTCGCTGATCTTTGTCCTACAGATCAATCTTTTAGCTCCAACACTCTCCTGCAGCATAGCTTCATTTCCCCCTAAACTGATACCATCACACACACACACACACACACACACACACACACTCACACACAGTAGCCACTCAGCAGGTTGACAGATGTGTTGGGACAATAAAACAGTTTGTAATGGAGGTAATATGATTTAAAATACTATCTATTAGCCTGGATAGGCCTGTCAGGTGTGTGTATGTGTGTGAGAGAGATAAAACAATGAAGATGGCAGAGAGAATATAGGGCTGCACATCTAAATCACAGTACACACACAGTACAATTCCTCCCATTAGACAACACAGATGTAACCCTCAAACCAATCCTGTGATCACACACACACACACACACACACACACACACACACACACACACACAAGCAATACGATCCACGGATCACATAAACACTTGTGATAAGAGTGAACATAGTCAGCAGCGTTAACAATACTACTGTTAATAATGCTAGAGTAGGAACACACACTGCACTCCAAGTTCAAAACTCTCAGCATGTGACACATGACTGATACACACTCTCCCACTGCACAGACAAATAAACCTGGTCACATCGCAAGGATCTGGTGCTCAGACAGACACATGACATTTTGCAGGGAATTAAATATTCAGACGGACCACAACATATACATTCACCAATAAATCAAGCAATCAATCAATGTATAAACATGTAAACACATAAGTACAAAAGGCCGTCAGTCGGCTGCTGTTAATCTGTAAGGATTGTGTGTCCTTGAGAGCTAACCACCCACGCAGCCATGTAGTCCTACTGTTACCCGAGCAATGGTCAAGTCCTTGAGATGGGAGAAGTCGTCTGCGTCCATGTTTTAATAGTTTGAAATCAGAATTAGTTTTGCATTATTTTAGCCTCACTAACTACACATGTATAATGATTTGGTGTGGAGCTGCTTCAGGTACGGCATTGACAGAGCGTGTCTCGGTTGGCATGGCCTCAGTGGATCCAGGGTTGCCTTGATTTTTCTTTTGTCCAAAATGGAATACAGCTAAATGGGCAATTTGCATCGAACCCAGTGTCATGTGAAAATGTGAATGCATGCACATTTTTCATGTAAGCAATACTACTATAAAGACAATTAATGCATAAAACTGACCAAGGTAGGGTAATTACAATAATAATATGCCATCTTCAGCATGAAAGCAATACATTTTCACATCAAACTGGTGAGAAACAGCTTCATGGCAGGCAATATTTTACATTTATAAGATCTAAACCAACAGGGAATTGATGATAGTATCAAGTATTTTGTGTGTATCAAAGCTGATATATTGTTGTTCAAAATCTATTCCCAAAACAGGACTAGTTGACAGCCATGCAGCAGCTCTGGAGTTTAATGCTAATGGGAGCTGGCAACATGTTTACAATACTAACATGTTAATGTTTAGAATGTTCCTTATATTAGTTTAGCATGTTAGCATGTTTACATGTGGTGACGCCTGATGATGGCACTAGATTATGGGATCACCAACATCATTCTGACTGCACCAAATGTCACGGTAATCTGGTAGTCGCTGAGGTATTTCACTCAAAAGCCTCATGGTGGGGCCAGGCCATCACGTCTCCAGTCTGGGGACCATGAGTGTCTCTGCGTAAGTCCATCTAGTGGACGTTAAGATATTTCCCAGGAAAAGTAAAATAAACATCTTCTAATGGTGGTTAGCAAAGTCATGTAAATTCATCCACTGGGCATGTGTGTTTGAAGAAAAATCCATAAAATAGTTTTTCTAAATCAAAATTTAATTTAACCAAGACTGACAGACCAACATCCATCCATATTAAGCGTATTAACCCATTGCACCACGGTAGCCAAACTTAAACAGGATGAGCCCTTTGCATTGGATACCAACAAAATAGAATAACCATTAATAGATTGCAATAAAAGTAACTAAGCACATTCATTCTCAAAAATTGACCAACTTTATCTGAGGTCAGCCTCATGACTACAACTATACGTCAGTATGTTTTAACTGTGTTAATGGGCAAAGGAAACATAAGAAAGTTTCGTCATTTTATGATTACTAACAATTGGCATTTATAAACATGCACATTCCTAATTGCTATAATAGACTCATATTGGTGTTAACTATCCAGCCGATTCAGACATAATTGTCAATGCTTGGCTACTCTTGCTCTGACCCGAGTATCCACATTGTGAGCACAGATAAGACAAAAAATTGTGCTCGTCTGAGAGAGCCATCTGGTGAGTAAAAGGGCAAAAATACAGACCCATAAGCATCAGTGACTCAGATAGCCTTTAGATGGAGTAAAAACCTCTCGGCAAGCCGCGAAGATAGAAGACATATCAACATGGACAGAGAAAATAAAGGAGCTGTGGAAAAACAGAGCAGTGTTTGCGGAATCCAATTGAGCTGACACTTTTTCAGCCACATACCATTTTCTGTTGTTTACGGCTTTATGAGTGGCTGACCCCAGTGTGTCTGTGTTTTCATGGGTGTGTGCGTACGGCTGAGTGGCTGACCTGTGTGTGTGTGCATGTGTGTGTGTGATTGAGGTTGATAGATGTTGACAGCTGTGGAGAATCACTTTCCTGTTGGTAAAACACCATATTGACCCTGTAGACCCACCACAGGCAGAGGTTAGCTGTGCTGAAGCCGAGCAGGCAGAGTGGGGTTGACATCCAGCTGAGGGCTGAGGGCTGCGCTTGATCCCACAACATCACACTAACCCACAGAGCACCCTGGACACACACCAACACCCACCTCACATCCAAAAACCAATATGGGGCCAATAATAATGACTTTCAGGTGACAAAGCCTGGAGGTCTACACTTCAGGTCAGGCGAAGAGTTACACTATAACCAACCTGTGTCCATACCAAAAAAGTGCAATGACATTTAATGCGGCATTTATGGATTTAAAAAAAAAAGTACAGTAACACACTGAGTTATTGATAATCTAATGTCAGTGTTTGTAAAAAGGTTGCAGGGTTGTCAGAAGTGTGTTGATTGACTACGTGCTCACAATGCACAAATAGTGCATATGACTCAGTTATTGCAGTGAATGATTTAGGCTTTTGGTAATGTTTGCAGTTTACTATCTGTGTTTACCAAATAAGTAAGCAACAATGCATGATGAGATGTCCCACTATATGCAAACAATGGATGAGGTAAAGACAACTCCATTATTTAAATTCATGGAGTCCATACTGTGGCCAAGTTGTAGGAAGGTCAACTGGTCATGATGCAGTACGAAGCATGTGTATGTTGATAGAGACAGGCGAGCTGTCAAGGATGGAACCTGCCTCCTGCTCAATGCATGCTGGGATAGACTCTTGCAGAAGATAAACGGATATTGATAATTGATGGAGGAAAAACGTTATAACAGTGGTTAAGCTGTTGACAGGAAATATATGTTTGAGGTGACTTGATATACAATGCTATTGAACAAATTATTAACAGTTGAGGACTCACAGTGCTTTTCCATTTTCTATAGTAATCGGATAAGTGAATTACAGGGTTCTGCCAGTTCTCCCCGCATACATGAGTGGGGAGGAATAGGTAGAACACCGGGAGTAACTCTACATTTGGTACAGCAGGTAGCGCTCTGCCAACACATAACAGGTCAGGCAAGGCTTTTTTCCGGTTTACCTATTTCAAAATTTAGCTAAACACACACTAAATTAGTCAAATTCAATCACACACTCTTGTCACAGCGTAAGTAACACTTTGTTTAACCCGTTACATCTGCAACTATTGTCACCCAGTGTCAGAAAGAATTAGTAACATTAGCAAGCAGTCCCTGTGGGCTGGTGTCAAAGATCTTGGCATTTTTACAAAGAGAGGCCCACCCCCACAGCGCCACTCTGCTATTGTAACAAAACTGTATTTCTTTTACACAAACTTGTTTTGTGTGTGTTCTGAGACACAACTCAGAACAACACAGCCTCTACAGCACTTAGTGATGTGGCCCGGCTCCAGGCGAGGAAAGGAGTGCTAGGGAAGCTGCTCTTAAACAGCGTGGCTGGAGAAATGTATGCAACTGCTGGCAACAAAACAACGTGCTGTAGAGCCCTGGAGCCATGGCACTAATCTAACATGTGTCTGTATTTGCATGATGGAAGAGGCTCGATATAAATACAGATGCGTTTAACAAAGTTGCATTCAACAACAATCATTCAACAAGTGTATTTTTAATCATGACATTTAACCACTACTTGAGATTTTTGAAACCCTATTTGACTGAAACGTTCATCAGAAATAATCTCAGAAATAAGTTATTTTAAAAAGAAAGACTAAAATTGTTTCACTAAAGATACCTGAGTTCGCTTGTGACTAAAACTAGACTAAAATGACGAGATTTTAATCGACTAAACTTGACAAACAAAAATAAGTACTAAGTACTAAGACTAAATTAAAAATAGGTGACAAAATGAACACCAAGCTGTGTTTCAGAACCATGGACAGTGCCACTCTATTTTGTAAAATTCTCAGTTTCAGCACCATGGAGAGCGCTCCTCTGTTTTTTGCATCGAGGACACTTTTCAGAAGGGTGGTTAAACATTGACAGGAAGACCGCATGAGGTGAAATTATAACAGTTAATGGCATTGTGTCATAATTAATGTATTGTTCATTGTTTTTCCTGATTTGTGGAGGATCGGCTGATTTGTGTTGGTCAAAACTCTGTGGCCCAACTCCACACCTGCAATTAGTCTCAAAACAGAAAAGAACACCACATCATCCAAGTAGCTCACAGTCAGAATAATCACTGATGGTGCAGTTGGTGACATACATCCAACCCTCCAACAGCTGAGCCAGGCGCAGTCACTCGGTGTTAGTGGAAGCTGCACTGGGCCGGTCCAGGTCTCATGCATGTACTGTATGTAAGCCTGCATCCCTAGAGTGCTGCTGCTGGAAATAACTGTTGTTGTTCACCTGATTCAGGGTTGAAATACATCAAGGTGTCACCTGGTGTGGCCCGGTGACAGGCTGCTGTGGGGCCACTTTAATTCATGTTACTGTTCGGCTGTGTTTGGCCACCCTGACTTAATAACAAGGTTGGTCAGCCAGCAGGACCCTGCTGTCCTCTGTGTTTCTGTCTCCAGCCAAGGCTGCTGAGCACTGCTGTGTCCCTTTTAAAGGGGCTAATATAGCGTGCATTGGCCATTGGTGGTGGTGGTTGTGTGTGTGTGTGTGTGTGTGAGTGTGTGTGTGTGTGGGTGTGTGTGTGAGTGAGTGTCAGTGTATAAAGTGTGTAGGTGAGGGGTTATTCACCTAGAGAGTGCAGGCTGTAATTTAAAACAACTAGAGCAAATCTCACTCCATCTCTCTCTCTGTTTCTCTTTGTCTCTCTCTCTCTCTCTCTCTCTATGTCTCACTTGCTTTTTCACTCTAACACACACACACTCGCTCTCTCTTTACTACACAGACTAGCAAGCAGCAGATTGGTCAAGATTACTAAAACATCCTCCCTGTTTCAGCAGCAGCCTGCAAACCCTCTGACAGGACGTTTGTGTGTGTGTGTGTGTGTGTGTGTGTGTGTGTGTGTGTGTGTCTGTGTGTGTGTGTGTCTGTGTGTGCGTGCGTGTGCACGTGCATGCATATGTGTGTGCGTGCAATGCATTCATGTGTGTGTGTATGTGAGTGGGTGTGGGTGTGGGGTCAGTCATGCCCCATCACCCAAAGTGACCTATGGGAGTATGTCCTTTAACCTCACTCTCTCTCTACATCGCTCTTTCCTCCTCTACTACTTGTCTTTCCTTCTATCTTCTCATCCTCTTTTCTTTTTCTCTGTGCCCTCTTCTCATTTACAGAGACTAAGTCAATCTGCTTTCCTGTGCCATGTGGAAGACGTAATCAATGGAAGGCAAGGTGAAAAATATATTGCTCGCAATGTTGGCCAAAACCTGAATGAAGTTTATTGCGTAGGTAGGAGATAAACTTTTAGTCTGTTTTGAGAGGGAGAAAGCCATGCAGAATAAAGCACATACAAATGTAATTGAAAGTTCAGCCAAAGGATACACAAAATGTTTTACCTTCTCAGTGCACTACAACATGTCCACTTTAAAACATAATGGAACCGTGCGTAGGCAAGTCAGCATCGAGTGAGGGAGATACACAGATTGATTCATTCACAAGGATTAGCCCACCGCAGGTATGTTAAATACCAGCTAACTGGCCGGGTTTACACAATCATCAGTGCAGAAGAGCGGATGTGTGCCAGTAGGGGAAATAATGCTGAATTAACAAGGACAATAATAATTACATTCTCTAGAGCTGCAGTCCGCTATTGTATCCCCATTATCAGGCTGTGTTTCAATCTTACTGTACCTTCACACAACAAACGGGTGTCCATGGCTCCGAAACAACGGCAAGCCATAGTCACGTACAATCAGATGGCGTTATTTAAGGGAATATTAATCAGCCATGTGGATTTACGGCTCTTAGAGAAGAAAAGAGTCTGTTTGTGTGTGTGTTTGTGTGTGTGTGTGTGTGTGTGTGGAGCATGTCTCAACGCCAGTAGGCAGTTTGTTTTTAATGATGCACTGCTCACTCATGCTCCTAGAGGATGAGCCCTTTCCACTTTGGAGATAATGTCCCCCCCCCCCCTCACAAATTGACTGTTTAATATGACTTTGTAAAATATCTACTATCTACTTAGTAATCCATACAATGAACCCTAAAGCCACCTAAAAATGTTTTGAAGCTAGCTTTGTGCAGGAAAGGGGCTTCCCCAAAAGCATGCAACACAGTTTGTACACCTCAATATTCAACTCTCCTTTCCTCCTGTTTCCTCTCCTCTCCTCCCCTCTCCTCTATTAGAGTTGACCCCTAAATAAAACACCCGTGTGTAATGACAGACTAAACTAATGCCATTCATCATCCGCTTGGCTTTGACACTACTCTAACCTCACTGTTCTTTCACACACACACAGACACACACACACACACACACAGACACACACACACACACACACACACACATTCACACGTACACACATACACACGAACATACACACCCCAGTCAAGGCAAACATAGTGGGTTGAATGGCTGAACACACACCAACAAAGAGAAACATATAAAGTGCACACACACACACACAGACACACACACAGACACACACACACACACACACACACACACACACAGCGGCCCCCCCAAAGACAGAGGTCTCCCTACAGAGCAGAGCAGCAAAGTGGAACCTCAGAAAAATAGCAGTGTATGAAGCTGTGTGTGCGTTTGTGTGTGTGTGTGTGTGTGGCTGTGTCTGATTGCTGTAAAAGTCACTGGCCACCCTGCTGTCTCCTCAGGCTCTGTGCCTCTCCACTTTATTAAAGCTCCTTGGCTGCTTGTAGCCAGGCAGTTTCAGAGGTTTGTGAGTGAAAGGTTGCTGGTTGGAGTTCTTGACCCAGCTGGACACTCTACGTACTTTTTCATTTTCCTATGTACTATGCGAGACTACATGCAGACTTGACTTTGTGGCCTTCACGTCACCACAGTTCATTTCTCGCAATGAGCTATTGACTGGCCGCTTATTGATCTGCACACAATGTATCTCACAAATCATCTGTCCATCGATCAATAGAGAAATCTCCCGGAAAATTCATATTGAGAAGTTGTGTGTGCTCGCCGCACGCCTGGTGAATGGGAGATATTGAATGCTAAGTTGATTAATCGGGCTAGTTTAAATTTGACCATGGCTAGCGCTATTATCACAGTGGGCGGTGTAAATCTAGATGCTGCCATTTGTGATTGAAATGAGCTGAGCTCTGCACACACAGCTGCTGACGATAAATCAGTGCTTGGGTTTTTCTATTTTCATTGCCAGTAATAACCAGTAATGACTGGGTGGAAATCTGCAAAGCCAATGTCTGTAGTATGATGGATAATTCACATTTGATAGAGTGAATATGATATAAGTATGTCTGCTCATCTACAGTATGGATATTAAAGTTAGACCACTAACACTTAAAGTACTGTATAAGCAGTATAGTAACATTCAATGATCCGTTTATAACTCCCTGTTATGTTGTTCACAACCCTAACGCCTCCAGTGGGTAACAACAGCTAGAGGCTGCTGTAATAGCAGGTAATGAATAAAATTAAAATACAGCTGTAGTAACAATAAATATATATGTCTTCACAGGAGAAGTTCTAATTATTGACAAATAGTGCACTTTAACAAATATCCTTATAATGCTAGATAGGGGGACGTACGTAATGAAATTGCGGTTGGACCAGTATGTGGGGCCTATGTTGTCCAGATGTTACAAAGAAAATGTAGTGGGCCAGTCAGCATTGTCCACCTCTGATTTGATGGATATGATGCACTTTGACCAAATACGTATTTATCAAACTTATGCATACAACACAGAGTTTCTTTCTCTGTCTCCTGTACTCCTTTCAAGCATGTCTTCTCATTGGTTTCCGTGATCAGGCCCACCGCAGCTGTGTCATCAACAAGCGTGATGATGGTGGTGGAGCTGAAAGTGGCTACACAGCTAAGAATGGCGGGGGACTCATAACACAGCCCTGAGGTTCTCCGGTGTTGAGTATGAGGGTGGAAGAGGTGTGTCCGTCCACCCTTACCAAGTGGGATCTGGGTGGACACATAAAACCTTTGACTTGATGATGGCTCTAGTAAATAAGTCAGAGGATCACCATTGTTTTTACAATTCACTGTCTGGGAGCTATGAATGTGTGCACCAAATATTATGGCAATCCATCCAAAAGTTGTTGAGACATTGCACTCAAAATCACAGATGTTAACCTTGTTTGCTTGGCACTAGAGGAAAAGTTCGTTAGGATACATCATCTGGTGACCATAAATGTCAGCGCACATCACAGGAATTGTTGATGGCTGTTGAGATTTTTAAGTCTGGACTAGTGGTGCAGCAACCAGCTGGCCTCACTGCTAGTATAAAGATACACACTTCTACAACTCAAAACCCCCAGAGGATCCCCTCCCACCCACCCCACCTTCTCAACCTTCAAGCGTTTTAATTTCCCCCTTATAAAGCACATAGCTGTTCTGTTGCAGCTTTGGTGTCCATGCAGAAGATGATTTTCCAAAAGTAAGAGCAGTTTCAGGGAAAAATGAGGGAATGAGACCGTAACATTGACGCAACTTTAACAAACCCTGAAATGCACGTGTGTTTCCATACAACACATTGAAAATTATAACCCATACCGACCTTTGTTACAAGACAATGGCAATACACTGTGACCTACACATACACACACACACACACACACACACACACAGTGAAGGGCATACGGCTGGTGTTAATTTGGAGAGTAGATAACATGATGTTATCAGGACAGAGAGAAGACAGACTGACAGATAGAGACAGACGGAGGATGAGGACAGAATGAAGAGACACAGAAAGCTATAATCGACATGTACAGACTATATTTATATCTGAATCACTGTAATTTCATCTTTTCTTTTATTACAGTTTGTTTTTCGATTGCTTAGCAACACTGGGCGCAACTGAAGCCACATGTGGAAAACTCTAACTCCAGTCTGCATTACCAACAGTCACCAGACCTAAACAGTTAACATCAGCTGCAAAACTCATTCCTAGCAACACAACTCCTAACACACGTCTCAAAACAGGTTCAGTGCAACGTGAAACTATGAACAACCTTCAGTGAGATAACACTCACTCAGAACACACTGAGAGTAGAAACACTAGCATCAAACACCAATACAGAAATCACAAACGTTCTCATCTTTACAGTTTGAACAATTTGACTTCACACTATTCAGTCGTTTCTTTAAGGAAAAGATATAGATTTGATGGAACATACCAAAGTTCACTTAAGGTAAACAAGAAGGAATGAAAATCAGCAGTTTGATTCATCTCCAGCATCATGCAGCAAGTTTTCTTCATCACATTGGAACGCAGTTTTACTATGGTAAAGATACAGTCTTTTTTACTTTTTTTATAGTTGTGCGTATAACTTCAGATATCTTACCTGAACATGTTAGTATATTTTACTTGTTTACTTGACACAGTGTATAATTGTTTCATTCTCATTTGGTGTTTGTACACAAAAAAAGGCTTTCAGAGATTCCTCTACAGACATACTGTATACTTTCTCTAACAAGTCTAAAACTAGACAGCTGCTTAGGCTTTCAGGTAAAATTGCAATCAGCAGTGTTTGATAGGGACCAGACTGAAATCCATTCTGTTTTGAATGTGTGGTCAACAGTTGTGACAGCTGTGTGTTAGCATCTAAACATAGTGCTGTAAATCCACAGTGCTGTGCACCCTGTGGTTAATGTCAAATATGTGTGTATAGTTTAGAAAACTGGGTTCAGCCAATGAAAAAGGAACTAGAGTTTGGTCCACATGAACTGCTGCAGTTTAGTTTTGCACATGTAGCTTTAGTTGTGCCCACAGTCGTGTGGCAATTGGAAAACACTGTAACATAAACATGTGTGTATATTTGTGACTAGTCTCACATTGCCAGCCCTAACTCCACAACGCCAAACCACACATACATTGCTACTCTACTAAATAGCCTAAGGTAAGAACTTGTTTTGGAGTGACATTTTCTGCCCGCAAAGAAAACGCCACATACAAAATGAAATGAAGTGGACTGTTACAGTTCAGTGAACTATTTAAATTAGCTGGATACATGGTTTAACCACACTAGCTCCTACCAGTATCTCCGTGTGTACTTTGTCCAGAGCAATCACACCAATCTGTCCCAAAACAACCCAATTAGAGAGGAAAAAAAACACATTCTTTGTAGCAATCATTCCCTGAAAGAACCAAGCAAGCCCGTCTTGTTGCAGCATCCAAACTTTCTTCAAAATTGAATTTTTCTGCGTGTATTTTGCCAGCTTGAACTTAGTTGATGTTTTCTAAAATGGACAGAGTTTTGCAGGTGAGGGGCGTCCTGGTGATTATCCAGCAAATAAACTGTCGTTGATCCACACTAATGTGTGACAGACATTCAAGTTTTCTGCCTAGTACGGCATTAGAGCCAGTTATTACTATTTACTGAGAGACAGTACAAGTATCAATGTGTGAGTCCTGAGATACGGTCCAAGGCCTCTGTAAACCATTTCTGATCTGTGCACATGTGCTTGTGAAGGACACCGGTATCAGCAGAAAGGTGGGGGGGGGGGGGGGGGGGGGGGGGGGGGGGGGGGGGGGACGATGACCTGATGAGAGATGGACAGATAAATGGACAGATAGATGGAGACAGAGACAGAGAGAGGGATCGGCTGAGAGGATTAGAGGAGCAGAGGGGGTGCTCATGATACACTACAAACACACATGCATGCTCTGGATGGCAGATTTACAGCTGAGGACAGCTTCCTGTGCAGCAGTCACTTTTATCTCTCCGATAGAAAAGATGACCAAAGCTACCAACCCTAAACCTTGTCTTTGTGTATCTTTCCATATGTTGAAGAGCTCAGCTTCTAGAACAAAGTCATGTAGCAGATATTTCCTAGATGATGGATATTAAACCCAAGAAACGTGAAAAATCTTTCTATGAAGGATTGAATGCAGTCTCAGAAGCTACCAGCTAGACTGGAAATGATGTCCCGACATTGGTACTGAGCAGCGTTGTCACGGTGACATCAGAGCAGAGAGAGGGAGAACACAATGAGAGAGACTGGCTTCTGCTGTGTGTTCTCTTAATGAGCACAGGACTCATTCAATAAACCGTTTGCTTCTTAATTAATGCTCTAATTAGACTTCCTTCCTTTCCCTGACACACACACACAAACACTCTCTCTCTCTCTCTCTCACACACACACACACACACACACACACACACACACACACACACACACACACATTGCAGGTGTGCCTCCCCCTGACAGTTGGATATTATCCACAAAGACTCAGATTGAATAAATTCATTAGCAGCCCTTAATGGCCATTGAGAATTAATTAATGATTGTAAAGGGTGGGAGACACTGAGGGAGAGAGAGGGGCAGAGAGAGAGAGAGAGAGAGAGAGAGAGAGCTGAGTAAAGAAAAGAGTCCCCTCACGCTCGGTTCACTTCCTATCCCTGTTCAGCCTCAGGACTAGTCTGAGAACAATTAAATTAGAGTCAACCAATTTATAACACATCAGAAACAAAACTACATCACCAAATGGAACACACAAATATGCAGCGCTATGTGGCCCTAAAGAGCGTATAGTGTGGCACATTATCTGACCACAGTAACTGCCATGACTTAAAGAACCGACCCAGTGAGCATCACCTTTCCATCGAGACCTGCCGACAGAAACAATCATGACTCCCCAAAGAGGAGCGATCTGCCAGCTCTGCAAGGAAGACAAAGTTGAGACAGAGCTGGACTTTCTAAGGTAACACTGTACTTGAAGTGTTCTACATAAGAGTGACATGACACTGTGTTATAAGATATATTCGATGCACTATATTCAACTATATTCAACTGCTTGGCTGTGTAGCAATATAGGGGTGATTGTCACACTCTGTTCTCATAAAAGCTTATGCAAGCATTTCACAGGATGTTCTTTTATTGAAACATGTATCTCACTAAAGCACAAGGACGAAGGCCCAAACGGTTAGGACTGACACACACACTCACACAGTATTCTGTTTGTATCAGTCCGGTTAGGACTGATACCACACACACACACACACACAATATTCTGTTTGTATCAGTCCGTTAGGACTGACACACACACTCACACACTATTCTGTTTGTATCAACCTATAAATAAAGGAACAAGGAACTGTCTCGGCGCGACTCTCTTGGGTGTTTCAGCCGAGCAGGTTGCCCTTTGTACAAAGTAGCTTGGTGTCCCGTGTCATCTCTTGAGCCATCTTGAACGTGAAGAAAGAAATCTCTTCACACACTGTCAGCCCCATAACCTAACCCTAACCATAACTTGTCATGACAAAACCAAATGACAGAAATACCAACTAAAATATACGTTGTTTTCATAAACGTTTATGACTTGTTTCTAATGTTTTATGACAGTGTCATGTCTCTCTTATGTGATACCTTCAAGTAAAGTGCAACCCTTTAATAAATGTAATAAATTGCACAAAACTCTAGCCAGTCCAAACAAATTGTTTTCCCAAATTTAATCAAAAACATCCCAAATTTGACACACAATACCAAACAAATGCCAATCCTGTTGGGAGAGCACACAGAGAGGCAGCCCCAAACTTCTCTAACATTACCCTGAAGATCTGGATGTGAGAATCAGTTGGAGCGGACATTGACCGGTCTTTACCCTGCCAGCTCCTGAGTGCAAAGTCTGTGTAATGTCCAACTGAGCCTAAAGTGTGACCAGAGCAGCTCACTGTCCGGAGTGTTTACAGCAAGGTAATGGGCATGTTGAGGACGTTTCTATCAGGAGCCAGCAAACAGGTAAACATCTAACGGCAAAGAAGAAGAAGGGTGATTTACAGGAAGACGGCCACAAAAATGGTCCATCTGGAGAGACTTTTGTCAGCAAGTGCCGATGCTGAAATCTTCAGAAAGATTCAAGAAATGGAGAGCAACTCGGTTATTTATGACCAAATTAGAAAGCTGCACCGTGACGGCGGTGTAATCTGCTGAGTCATGTCCAGCCTCCAGCACTCTCTACCCAGACGCCACTCTTCGCTTAAACCAAACGAAGGATATCCAGAGAACGCTCTGAGACAGACTATCTCCTGTTGGTGCTACGTGTGAAGAAGGGAATCTCCGGACAATGCCAGGACCTGGTTCTGGGACACAGTCCAGAGTTCAAATGTGATGTCAGAAGTATACAACCCATTCTAAAAGCTCAGAAGGTTCTTATGTTTTTGTTGTTATGCATATCTTCATTTGAGAAAAAAAGCAGTTCACAAATGTTTGACAACAAACGTTTTCCTTTTTCTCCATAGATCCAATATGTTATATTTACAAAATGCAAAAGGCATATGAAAAAATCCTTACAACCCTCTACACACAGCGGCTTGAGAAAGTTGCTACACCCATGCTAAAGTTAATTAAAAAGAGGAACAAAAAAACATTTTCTGGAAATGGATCTTAATGCCTTAATTCAAAAGAATTAGGGAAATTTAACCTTTTAATGACACCAATTTTCTTTGTGAATGAATATTGTGTTGTAAATAGATAAATATTCTTCCTTAAAATACATGGGGCATAAGTATATACACCCCTATGTTAAATTCCCACATAGGCAGGCATGTTTCTATTTTTAAAGGCCAGTTATTTCATGGACCAGGATACTGTGCATCCTGATAAAGTTCCCTTGGCCTTTGGAATTAAAATAGTGCATAATATCCTGATCCATGAAATAACTGGCCCTTAAAAATAAAAATGTACCTGTCTCTATGGGAATTTAACGTAGGGGTGTGTATACTTATACCCCGTGTATTTTAAGGAAGAACATTTTCTAAATTTACAATACATCGTTTATTTACAAAGAAAATTGGTGTCCTTAAAAGGATGGATTTCCTAATTTTTTAAATTAAGGCATTAAGATCAATTTCCGAAAGAAGTTTTTTTATTCCTCTTTTTGATCAACTTTGCATGGGTGTGTAAACTTTCTCAAGCCGCTGTTTATGAGGTAAGGCTTTAAACTAAATTCCAAATGGTCCCATCTTGTTTTTTGGGTTGACCCTCTGATAGAATATTTATATTTTTTAATTTCAGGAATGGCATCCGCCCCAAAGAGGGAAACACATCTTTAAGTTATTCTCTCCCCGGAGCTCCAGAAAAGACCATTTCTGCACTCGGTTGAATCACTTTATCAAACATGTCGTCAGAAAGAGTCTGAAATCCAGACCATTAGACTATAAAAAGTGGTCAGGTCCGCCTCTTCTATGTGAGGGACTGTGTATCCCGTTTAGATGAGGGGGGATCTCAGACAGCCTGGCCTTAATGTCAGTGATTAATAGTCTGGTCTGATTACATCACATTCATTCACATACAGTTGGACTTGATCTTAAAGCTGCATGTATCAGTCATTGTTTTCACAATGTTTCAAACGACAGCATGTTGCGAGAGAGGGGTCTTTCTCGGTAATGTGAACTGTCACTGCTCCCCTCAGCTCTGCCGAGCGCCGAGCAGCTCAGTAGCTCAGTGCTTTGGTTACACGGCAGTTCACAGATTTTGTTTAGCCTCCCAGCACCCATCAACCTGCTGATCCAGCCTCTGTACCAGCCCGGCTCAGCTCCAAACCGCATACCGACAGTCACAGACCAGCTGGCTAACACTTAGTTACTATTTGGCAAGCTCCAGAAACGGAGCTTAACGACATTTCCAAGAAGGAAAATGTTTCAGACAATTTGCAGAAATACATCTTCATGTATTTTAACACGATGCATGACTTAAAAAAGTGTGTCGTTTGCTGCATTTCTGTTTGATATAAGTTAATATCTCTCGGTTGGAACACGTAACCTTTGTGGACATTTTAATCACAATGCTTCACTTGTTCCAACATGTTATAGACTGATAGATTACAGTTCCATGTTTCACCAGCCGAGCTGTAGTTTAAAGTCTCTAGGGCTGGCACACATGAAATGTAATTTATTTGTGGATTCAGCCGACCAATCAGAGTGACTTATGAAGCTGGAAGTTCAACCAGGGACCTTCTCCAGCACACACACACACACACACACACACACACACACACACAGACACACACACACACACACACACACACACACACACACACACACACGCACACACAAACACACACACACACACACCTTTTATCTGTCTGCATCCAATAACTTCGCTCTACATTCTTCCTCCTCTTTAGTCTTTAATTCTCTCTTTCTTTGTGGTTGTAGGCTACTGTATATATAAAACAGCCCAACATGTCCTGTTCCATTCACACCAAAAACAGCACATCACATTAGGATAATAAAGGATATTGATTCCCAGTAAATTGATATGGGAGAAAGAGAGAGACGAGTCCTGAGTTTCACCGTCCTGTGCTGTCATCTTGTGGATTTCCAAAACACTGCAACAGAACACACAGGTAAAGGATTTTCTCATGTGATGGCTTGTCTCTCTGACATCAAATGCTGGATGTCACTTAATGAGTCCAAATCTGAGGTCCCTCGTTTCTTTTCGTGATCTTAATACACATGGTCTAGCACCATTTCATTTATTGTACAAATTACAGTGAGGTTTTACTTTGGGAAATTTAGATTTCTGAATGTAAAACTTTTCAAAGAATCTTATGAGATTGATGATAAAATAGTCATATATAATATTATATACAACAAAGCCAAATATTGCATTTTCCAGTAAAGTTCAGAGTCTTCACAAGTCTCCATCTTGACACAGTTTGTGGGTATGTTTTGTTAATGTAAATATTTACTATTCATATTTACAGCCTATGAGATGCATGCATTTCTAGAAGAGATGGCGTGTAGTGCCTTGTTTGGAAAACAGGAGGCAGTAAGTCGTCATTAAACGCAGTAACCCGTTAATGGAAAACGAGAAGAAGAAGAACCATAGCAACGGTTAAACAAAGATGGCGGTGGCGGCGGTGTTGTTTTTACTCCTCTCGTTTACTGCAGTCACTACGAGCGAGAACACAACAAGCTACAACTTTAATACGACGTTTGGTGACACGTATAACGCCTCTGACAATGATGCAGCTACACAGCCGACACAGTTTTACTCGACAGCACCGACAGAACCAACAGCACCGACAGCACCGACAGCACCGAGCCCCAGCGGCGCGGCGGAGCCCCTTCAGCCGAGCCTGGCGCTGTCCGGCCGGCTGCTCTCCCCTGCAGCTGACGGTAACCTGCCGTGGCTCTGCTGCAGCGTTAGTTAGTCTTATATTGTACCATTAGAGTGTATCAATGCAGGGTGCAAGTTTCTTTTTAGCAGATAGATGAAATCAGTGTGTTCCTCTGATGTTATTGACCCTCGTCTTGTCCTCGGGTCAAATTTGACCCGTTTTCTAAGTTTCTTTGTCAGAAACATGGCTTTCTTTTCAACCCAATTCCAATACATCAATACATCAATGGTCTCCCGGAGAAAATCTATGATCATCCATAAACATATGCTTCTCTGACCTTAACTACTAAGCTGATTCCTAATTGGTGCAGATTTTACTCAATAATTAGGTGTAATGTCATGTAAATGAGATGAATTCACAATCAATTCCATAAAGAAGTGTAAAACTAGTGGTAATAAGTCATGAAGTTGGCCAAAAAGAAGTAACATAGAATTGGGTGAGCATTTATACGCTGCTTTATGCTTTATAAAACAGGCAAACCAAACACGGTCGACAAGTGCATGGTCGACAGGAAGACAATACGAGGGTTAAGAAAACTTAAAAACTGACATGTTTTTAAATGGAGTTTGGTGTAAACATCTCGTGGAAGTTGGAGGTTTTGTTTTCATAGCATTTCAAATTTCTGACACATCATGACACAGACATGCACATAAATACTGTACATGTGTGTTACATGCAAGTATAACACACAAATGAATTATGAATTATCATGTGGAGGTACTTAGACATATCCTTTAAATGCATACATGCAGACATATAATGGCCTTTTCATGTATATTCATACAGCGCGTAAAAAAGAAAAATTCTATCAGACAAGGGCAGCATTGTTCAGTGAAGGCGCCGTTTCCTCAGTGAGATGGAGAAGGTTTGTTGTGAGCGTCACTGTGTTTCAGTTGGCAGGTTGTGTCCCTGTGATGAGCACCAGGATGTGTGTGACATCAACTGCTGCTGCGACCCAGCGTGCACGGACGAGGTGGCTCTGTTCACCGGCTGCTCAGTGGACACTGTCAGGCAAGTCTGAAAGATAGATGGATGGATGGATGGATAGATAGATAGATAGATACCCTGCTGCCTACAAACCTGCTCTGTGTCTTTCATAAGCTCCAGTTTCAATTCATTATCAGTAATGATTCATAAGTATCCAGGAGGCGCGACATGTTGCCACTGTAAGAAAGCAGGAAACAGAAACTATTAAGATCAGACACCATCATGACATCCGACACTATTAAGGTCAAGCCATAAAGACCAGCTGTTCATAGAAAACATTGAGGAGGAGTACAACAACTCACCGCTCTGCTGCTCTGAGCTTATCTTTTTAAGAGAAATACTATTAATAAGTCACAAATATATTCCAATTTCTTACACTCATGTCAGTGAAAATCAACTCCTGGCTGGTTAGGGAGAGATACTTCCTCTTTAGGAGGCTTTGAATATATCTGTGTGTTGTTTCAGTGAAAACAAATGAATTACGATTATTAATACAAACGAACAATATTAACAAGTGAGAGCAGCAGCGTGGTGAGTGTGACATGACTGATGGTATTAATGCTGTGGAGATGATGTTGAATTTAGCAAGACAAACAGGTAAAAATGTGTTGAGTTTGTATTCACAGCAAGTTAAAACAGGATAATCTCTTCCTAAAATAGAAACAATAGAAGTGAAGGCATGTCTGTAATAATGCTGGTTCTCTCTGATTTTAGGATTTAAGTAAAAAATTCAGTTGATAAAAGATTTGAAGCTAGATTAATTCCCGAGGCACAGTTTACACCCGAGTTAAATGATATTCTTGCTTGGGAACAGACTGAATTACATCATTCAATTGATTATCAGTTTGAACCGCCTGTTTCTGACAGTTTTACCCAGTTTCTGTCTGCATCCAGTGTAAGCTCGGGCTCATCCTTGCTGTTCATTCTGTTGTCTGCAGTGGCACAAAGCAGCTGTGCAGCCGCGATGTAGCGTCCTACTCTTTAGCGAGCACAATACATGGCTACTCCGAGCTGCAATCGTCGGTACGGAAGGAGACTAATTATGACATCTTCTGCATTCACTCACAGAACCGTAAGTCATGAATGGTGCTCATTTGTATTAGAAATGACTTGGGAATAAAGCCTTTTGTAAGAAACTATCGTTTATTACTTCAGACTGACACCCGTTGGTCAATCAGTAGATTTTACTGAACCTTAATGCTGAACGTAAAAGATAAGGCTGGTGTATATTGTGCAGAATGTTATACATTGGGCTGATGTAGACTACAGACAATGCAGCCATGTCACAAAGTACCTTCTGATCTTTCTCCTGACTATTTGTCGTGTCTAGGTGTTGATGGGTTTTCTCATCCCGCTCCCGCTCTTCCCACTGCCAGCAGCTTTGACTCGCTCTTTAAAGAATTTTCCGGCTTTACCTTTGGCTCAGAGAAGATCACAGCAGAGGTCCCGGCCTCGTCTGGATACCAGGCGAGTCTCCGTTCATCTGTCTCTGTTCCACTCACGCGCATTCATTCTCATGTGCTGCTGATGGTTGGTGTTTTCAGTGTGGGGATGTGATGCTGACGGCAGGACAGAGTGGACAGAGAGCCGTGTTCTGGCTGCCAACTCCTGGTCTCACTGCTGACTGCGTGGACACCAGTCCTGCAGGTAACGTCTCCTCACCGCACCGGGCCCAACTGGGACATGATTATTTATTAGTAAAATTAAATTGGAATGTGACTATCACGTTCATGTTTTAATATATGCCGAGTGTACTGAAATCTGATGCTAGTCAGAGACAATGACCCAGTGGTTGATTTTAAATGCTCCTCACTGATTGGATAAGAACCAGATTGATCTTTTAGACACTCAGTCCACTTAAAACAGCATAGCACTTTTGTTTAAGAAGATGATTTGATCTTAAAATGCCATTATTTTTTTTAACTGCATCAGTGAAATATTTCTTTCAAATAGTTGTGTTGTAATCTTATTTAATAAGCCTCCTCCTAAAAGTCCATATCTGAAATATGGGTTTCTTTTTAACCAAATTACCACAAAAAATGGATTGGATTCCATACAATGCTCTTTTCAAATACAATTGATCACTTTGATTCCTGACTAAACTCATCTGTACGTTCCTCAGATCTTAACTAGTCAAAATAATTCATAATTTCTGCTTTCTACACTCAAATATTGGGTATAATTTTATTTAAATGAGGGTATTGACCATGAATTCCAAAAAGTAGTGTTAAACTAGTGGTAGTAAGGTGGAGTTAGGGAAAACTTTTAAAAAAAGTTTGAAAAAGGGACAAAAAAAGTCAAATTGATGTCAATTTTTGACCTGGGAGGACAACACAAGGGTTAAAGAACTATTCTGACACCTCTTCATCATCTTATTGTTGTAATTTCATATTTCAAAATGCTTGAAAGAGGTTTGTCTGTGCAGCGTTCCTGAAGGATCGGAGCGGTCGCTGTTCCCGGCGAGTGGTCCTGGAGCGGGACTGCAGCTCTCTGCCGGCCCTCAGCATGGACACCTACACCTCCATCCAGCTGTATGCTGTGAGTGCCTGTGCGCCCCCCCCCCCCCCTCAAACACTCTCCGACACCATCAGTAGCTGTTGCAACACACTGCAACACACTTGTCTATCAACGTCAATGACATCAAATGCCATTTTGCGGTCAAATTGGTACATGGAATAGATCTCATACATTTTAAGGTGTTTCAATTCATTTTCATACATCTCACACAACATTCAAGCTACAATTTCCAAAACAAAGATTTGCTGGCCATAAAGAGTCATGCCATGACCATCTACCTACAAATGATTCATATTGCACAAGTTGTAATAGTGCTTATGTGTCAGCTGATAGCAACTTATCAAGCCACAATAAGACAACAAAGATATCGCAACATCGCTAAGATGATGCAGATGCATGTAGATGCCAGACGCTGATGTTTAGATTGAAAATGCTTATTGGTGATGTTAATTCAAAGATCTTTTCCACTCCACAGGGGAAGAATGGAGACGCAGCAGTAAGTATGGCTACCTTTTATTTAAAGTTGATTGACAGAAAAGTAAATAATTTTTTTTACGCCAGGGTTCCGTTTCAGAAAGCAGGTTTGGTGAAAACTCTGAGATTTCGGAAACTCTGGGTTTTCTGTTTCAGAAAGAGAGGTAACTTAACCTCAGTCGGTTACTATGGCAACTGAGCCTGTGAACCTAACCTGGTCGGGAGCAGGTTTTCTTCTCTCGGTCTCCTTCCTCTGACACAGCGCTCTTTCGTTTCCTCGTTCCTTCATTCAGTCTGTATCAGGTGCATTTTAGTGCAGTTTGTTATCTGCATGAATGAAAAAAACAGTGTTGGTTTATTTACCATGTTAGGCAGATGCTTTTTCTCAAAACATGGCATTTCCTTGTGTCTTCCTTGCGTCGATGAAGAAGCTGTCTTACTTCTCAGGGAGTTACACATATGTCAGGAGATGACATTGAGGCCCCGACTATAGATGCAGTTCCATTTGCAGATATGTGATCAGTATCGTTTTCCTTCCCAGCCTAACCTTACCTGTCCTCCTATCACTAACGTCACCCATCATGGACAGCTCCATATTCCAGCACATTCTTTGTTTTGCAGTATGTCTTTTTGCAAACTGCAGTTTTTGTTACAACATTGTTGATGCGGAGCATATTAGTAAAGCCACTGTAGCAAAGCGCCGTCTGAAGAATATGACTCGCTCTGAAATGTAGTTTACACGCTTTTGTAGTGTTTCCTGGACGCAAACCAGTAAGGGCCATTCAAAAAGAAATCCACCAAATTGCAGGGGAATGGTTAACCCTTTGAAATAAAAGATTATGAATCATAATTTTGTTAATGATGGTGCTGCAGCCTCAGAATGGGATTGGTAGACCTAGTACTTTTTTGCCCGCAGGATTGCACCTAAATGAAATAGATTATAGGTTCAGTACCATTTCACCAGTAATATTATACTTATTGCTTTGTTAACAAAAAATATGTTCAAATTCGCTGCATGTGTGCATGAGTATTTCCGCCCAAACCAACTCAAGTCAGCTGTTCTGGAATAAACAAGTTAGAGCTGAGTACAGGAGACTTTTCTCTAACCACTTTATGAGTTATGCGACGCAGCAGTAAGCATGCACATCATTGTGTAACTCTGTAACACTCAAGCAATAAGTTGATTGACAGAAGCTATTTTATTTGTCCAAGTCAACTTAGAATCCGGTTAAATGCTACAACGTCATATGAAACTTCTTGAAACATGAAAGTAATTCACAGTATTTGGCATTGTAGTTGTCTCTATCTGTCAGCGGACGCACTTATGGTTTTAGTTCCCAGTAGAGAATCCAAATCCCATAAAGAGCTCCCAGCTCAGGGCCGCTTGGTCTGGGGAAGTTTAGTCACGCATGTCTAGTGCAACAGGTTGAGGCTATCTGCTGCAATGTGAGCACAGGAAACAGTTCTCTGTTACCAAGAAGAAGGAAGTCTTCAGGTATTGTCACATTTGAGTTGACACCACACTTTACATCACCGCACACTATTTAGCCAAGCCATACTGGTAGAGGTGGAGATGTTTTTTTACTTGAAAGTAAAAAAGGGTGCAAAAAGCACTGTGGCTCCATCTGCATATCTTTTTTTTAATCTGATGATGTTTCAGCCTCAGCCCTTTTTTAAATCAATAATCAAATATATGTAATTTATAGGCCACACCCTTCTTACACATCTGATGTTGATAAGGGGATTATTTAGCATCATTGGGGTTGAAAAAACATATTGTACAATATTTTTACCACATCTTACGTCTAACACTATTAATCTTTTACATTAACATTTAAATGTTAAAAAATCATCTAAATTGAAAAAAATTCTAATAGATACAGTACATGGCAAAACGCCAAAACATCAGTTCTAAGTGAACATCAGGATGTACTTTATCTAAAGTGTGCAATAGAGTGCGGATCGGGCCGGATTTTTCTGTCCCAGCCCGGCCCGCGTCCGACAGAGCAGTAACCGAACCCGACCCGAGCCCGACAGGCATCGAGATATTTATGTCCGAGCCCGACCCTAGCCCGACACAGTTAAAATCGCATTTGTTTCTCATACTAATGACACATGTATGTTTGTTTGTGTGGAAAGCCCGCTTTTATTAACATCATATGTGGGGGATTATGTCAGTAAATCTGAGTAAAATAAATACCTTGCTTAACCTGTATTGATAAGCTGCCCCAATAAGAGATGAGGTAATTCAGCATTCACTCACACATATACTGTACATGTTTAGTTTAATGCCTTGCTGCCGCTGCTGAGAATGTAATATAATAGGTTTACTTGATATAGCACCTTTTACAGACAAAGTAGCAAAGTGCTTCACCTGATAAAAATTTGTAAAATACAGTAAGACCCAAACAGTAAATAAGCAAGCAAAAAAGCAAAAAAAAAACAATGGAAATAAAAACCCAAAAGTTATAAACAGAAAAAAAGAATGAGTATACACAGTACTAATATGGTTAGTACTGAGCCTGTGCATGGGGCGCGTGGCCTAACAGGTAAGTCAGCAGGGCGTCCCAGACACATTCCATTTTTGACCGGATGTTGGCATACGGCTACCAATCAAGCAGCTGTCAAGATGTTTCGGTCTGCACCAACGGCATGGCTTTCTCGAGTCAACCCTCTGCAGTGAGCTAAATGAGAGCAGAGGATGAATCTGCAAAATATCTGGCCTAAAGGTTAATAAAGTTGACAGTGAGCACAGACCCAGTGAGCACCACCTTTCCATTGAGACAGGCCGATACAAACAATCATGGCTCCCCAGAGAGGAGCGCTTCTGCCAGCTGTGCAAGAAAGAAAAGTTGAGACACAGCTGCACTTTCTATAGAACGCACAAAACTAAATATTTTCTGTGTGTGTGTGTATGTGTGTCGTTGCTAAGGTTGTTCCTGTGGAGGTGTCTTCAGTTGTCCTGCAGTCTGTGGACGGGACTCAAACAGAGCTGGAGGACAGCGGGGGGGAGAAGCTCCGCCCTGTCCTGCTGAAGCCAAGCCTCTGTGCTCACGTGGTGCTGCAGGTGAGTCGAAACATGACTTTATTACGATATTTGGCACATAGATGAACATTTTATTTCAAGTTCAAATTCTGGTTCTGACAGGAATATCTACTATGCAATAATGAGTATCAGAGTACTGATATATCCTATGTTGCCGTATTTAGTATGCTAAGACTGTTCACGAGCTCAAAGAATGTTTGTTCTACAGAGAGTTTTAGCTACCCCTCCAGGATGTGAATAAAACTGCTAATCAGCATTTTATTTTTAAGAACGGGGATGTTATATTTATAGGTGATAACCTATTGTGTTTGATATTAATAATTACATTAAGGCAGCTGTATAGACACCTTTTGCCTGTATACAGTAGGTCCTTACAGACTTAATAAAGTCACCTGAAGGTACCTGCTGAAGTCTTTACCTTTTATCATTAGAGCCCGGCCGATATATTGGCGGGCCGATGTTTCTGTTTTTTTTTTTTTATAGATATTGGCCGATATATCGGAATATCGGATTTTTAAATTACCGATCGGTATCTGCCTTAAAAATCCTTTATCGGTTGGGCTCTATTTATTATAATTATGAGTGTGTAAATACGAAATGGCATATTTCATCACTTCATCTTGTTTAACAGAATCAGTCATACAGCGGAGAGTTCAGCTGAACGTGTGGATATAGAATGAAAACTCTTGCAAATAAAAGAAGTCATTGTAGGCTGGACCATTTGGACATGTCTGTCTCCGTAGGTTGCCTATGTGATAAAGTACGACCCGGCTGGCGAGGTTGTGAATGCGACGGTGTCTCTGGTTCTTGGATTTGTCCGCGCAGCAGCTCCGTCCCTGGAACAGGAGTTTCAGATCACATTTGCTCAGGTAGTGTCTCAACAACAAACTGACGCTGTTTCACGGAGTGTAAGCCACGAAGGGAGAAAGAAGAAGAGAAAAACACTGTGGTTGGAAAAAGATGGGATTTTTATTTATATTCCCTACTAAGGCCCTTAGGCAACAAGAACCGTTAGCAAAATTAAAGAAAAAATTAAATACTTACACAAAACAAAAGTAATTGGCTTGAGAGTCATAAAGATCACAATACCAAAAAAACACACACTGTTTCCTAATGTACAGGCAAGTCATTTCTGAGTGTATCCGACAGACCCTCACCCTCATTTTAAAGGGGACATGTCATGAAGGAGTCACTTCTTCAGTGCTTGTGTACATTTGGGGATCTGGACAGGCGACCGACCCACAAACTGAAAATAAGACGTTCTGTCAGTTTCTTTGTGAAAACGCGATTCAACCAGCCAATCAGATTCAGCTCTATTTCCTCTGTCACGTGCAGGCTCATTAGATACACAACCCCCCATCTGAGTAGCTCCACCCACGGCTTGACAATGAGCATAGGTCCTCTCTAACAGCAGTATTTACTCACTAAACTGCTTTAAAATAAAAACTGATCCAAATGACTTCAGGATGTCAGAGCTTCAGGAAGGGATGAGGCTCCCACACACACGTTTTTCTGACTCTGATTAAGGGAAAAAAAATGTGCATACCGTCCTATAACTGTAATCAATGAAGACTTGTTTTTTTTGGGAGTGAATGCGAGTGAAACTTTATGTTGTGTCTTTGAACCAGGCGGGTGGGGAGGACGTGGCCGTCCACTACAGTGGAAATCCAGGTTATGTGGTTGGACTTCCTCTTGTGTCTGGAACAAGAACAGCAGAATATCCTTCACCTGCCTGCACGCTGCTGGAGCTCCCTCCTCTTGACCAATAGACACTCGCTACGTTTTCATCTAGTTCTCCGAATGATCTGAAGTTTGCTCAAAACATTCATGCAAATAACACTGGTGAAAGTGTCCATCCAACGGCTTCAAAGCCAATACAAAAAATGACGCCACAGTTTTTAGCCAAAATAGCTTGCACAAGTTGTAATGGTGGTCATGTGCCAGCTGATAGCAACATATCAAGCTACATACAACAAGAAAACAACACTATCACAACATCGCTATGGTGACGCAGATGCTGGTGACGCAGATGCACGTAAATGGCAGACAACAAAATTAACGTAAATTAAATTTAAAAAGTCTCGCCTCTCCTCATTAGTCCACTCAGACGGGTCTTTGTCGACACCCACTGTGTTTCCAAAGAAAGCAGAAATATGTGGCAGAAATAAAGAAAACTCGCTGTTTATTATTGTTTTATTGCGAGTTGCAACCATAAAATCACCTCAAGCGGAATTGCAATCGATATGTGTGTGTGTATATATATATATATATATATATATATATATATATATATATATAAATATATATGGATTATTATTTATACGCATATATCAGCGTTTATCACATAAGTTATATGGCTATTAAGAGAAAATTTGATGAGGTAGAACGTAGAAACTTTGTGTCTATGTTTATGAAATTCAATACATTTTTCTGTTACCATAAGTTAATTTTCATGCAATTTCACTTAATCAGCATTCAAATGTGTAGATGGAACCGTGGCTACTGGGAATGAGGTTTGTATAGCGTATATTGGATGTGTGTGGTAAGGATACCGGGAGTGTGTTTGATGCGGACTGGTTGCGTTCCAATGAATTTGTCCTTAACAGCTGTGGTCACAGGGATTGCTCGGAGCGTGGACCGCAGAGACACCCTGTCTCTCCTCCACAGTGCAGAGGACCAGGACTGTCTGCAGGGACCACACCAGCGCTCCCCGGTCCTGTTCGGGGTGGACTCTGTGTCCGGCTGCACATTAAGGCAGGACGGCTTCACACTCTTCATGTCTGATCGCTGTGTGTCTTCTACATATGTGGCGCTGACTTGTCTTGTCCCAGCAGACTGGAGGACGCTGCCAACTGCTCGCTGGTCTTTCAGCTCCTTCTGGATGTTCTGAGAGGAACAAAGCAGGCCCAGTATGTGGCTTCTTTTGGGAACTCCCCGTTGGACTATCCACTGGACTGGCTGCCGATCAAGAACAACTTCAACCCCGGGGTGAGCACAGTCTCGAGTCTGGTCCAATATCTTAAACATTTATTGGTTTATAATATCATGGACAGTCCCCTTTAGTTAACTCCACAGTAAAAGGAGCAGCTTTAGCCTCTACGGCTTAATTCCAGCTGTAGTCCCCAGCCAATAGGCATCCTAAAATGCAATGGTTAAAATAATGCCTAATAAAATAAATTACATAACATCTATAATTGCAGCAGTAATAATGTATTATTTCTTTCTTTTATGTTTCTACAATGGTTTTTATTTTTTTCTTCTTTTTATTAGTATTTCTTTAATATTTACTTTGTATTATTTTCCCCCTTTTTTAAATATTTTCTTTGATTTATCTGTTTATTTCATAACATACTGTATGCACTCATTTAGATCTTTAAATCAATGTCAATCAATGAACCTGTTTCCATAGCTGAAAACACAGGAAGCCGTATACATCTTCACATCAGTTCCATCAGGATGGCTCGCTTTTAGGAAATTTGATCACAGCAAATTCAATTCATTCCGTTAAGTATGGAATCACCATTGTTGTGTGTCTGTTTTGCAGGAAGCACAGAGTTGCAGCCTCCCATTGTCCCTTCATTTAGAAATTGAATGGACTAAATACGGATCCCTGGTGAACCCCCAAGCTCAGATTGTGAGCATCAAAGAAGTCATCCAAACCAACACCACCAGTTTGGTAAGACTCACTCTTACACACATTCTGGACGTTTTTTGCGGGAAAAAAATCTAAAGATGCATGGGCAGTCTAATGATTTCAATTGTCTGTCTGACCATCGTGTCCTCCCACAGGACATGTTGTCTGGAGGCGGCAGCAGCCTGTCCGTCAGGAGCTCAGTGGCCTTCGTTCCAGTCTCTGCTGCTGCTCTTCCTGGTTCCAGAGCCACACCCACCATCAACGCCAGACTGCCCTTTGACTTCTTCTTCCCTTTTGTCTGAATGCTCCGTGTGGGTTCCACTCACCAGTGCCCGGTTTGACCACTAGCACTGTTTGTATGATCACTGTCTTCCTGTACATTGTGTGAATATAATTTAAATTCAATGTTTGTAAAAAGATTTTACATAGTTTTTTAATAAATGAAACCACTTCATTTATTGACATATTCTTTTTTTACACAACATACAATTCTTCTGAAATGTCACTTAACAGCCAGATGCACATTTAGTTTTATGTACAAGACATCAATGTGAGGAATTTTCCAATATTTACTTAAAAATTGAGGCCATCGTGGCTTTATGGAGTCATAGCATCTGATATTCATTCAACATAACTTTGACAAGGATATAGATCTACTGTCACAGATATTAAAATATACATATTTCTCTTCATATAGTGTAGTACGGTTAAGGAATACTGCAATCAGGTCTAAAAGTAAAGTTCATCATGGAATGTATAAGTTGAAAGAGTGCCTAAAGGTACGTGATTTAAACGAGACTGAAGAGTACTCGACAGCAGCGGACTCCAGGAGTTAGACATCTACGGCGTGCTTCTTCAGAAGGGCTTCCAGTCTCTGGTTCTCCTGCTCCTAAGACAGACAGAGACACACAGAGACAAGAGTCAGTTGGTTGTTGGACCTCATTCTGAGTCAGTTAGGTACCATGGCAGTGCCCAGAAGGTGAACTAGCATCTCTCCAGCTACCAGTCCACCTCCGTCCTTTGGTCTGTACTGTATGAATAAAAAACACACCAGGTAGCCAAGTTACCTTAACATGTCTCAAAATCCTCAATCACATCACAGCCATGGCCCTGAGAACATCACATGTTTAAACTCCTTTATATGATATTAATCTCTGCTCGAGTGTGTCGGAAACCTCATACGCGGAACTTCTTTCCCTCCCTGTAGTAAATGTGAGCCTGTCTGATGTGTAGTGTCGGCCAAATGAAGCTTTGTTAACCTGTTTTTATTTCCTGAGCCTACTAGATGGCGCTCTCTGTTCAACAAAGTGTTGAGAATTAATTGAGCCATCACTACCGATGTGGTATGAAGCAATTGGAAGGACTGACCAGTTTGTCGGTGCGCTCTTGCAGCTGGGTCACTCTCTGAACCAGGTGGTCATAGCTCTCCTTCAGCTTGTGGATCTTATGGTCTGCACGGTTCTTCACCGACACCATGATACCTGCAACACATTGAAACTGTCACCAGGATACCTGTAACACGTTCAAACTGTCACCAGGATACCTGTAACACGTTCAAACTGTCACCAGGATACCTGCAACATGTTCAAACTGTCACAAGGATACCTGCAACACGTTCGCACTGTCACCAGGATACTTGCAACATGTTCAAACTGAGACCAGGAAACCTGCAACACGTTTAAACTGAGACCAGGATACCTGCAACACGTTTAAACTGAGACCAGGATACCTGCAACACATTCAAAAACAGCCATCCTACTGTATGTAGCAACAAGGGCATGGGTTTTGTTGGGGGGGATTGTAACTGGGAGGACTGGGGATCCTCCTATATAGAAATTTGAGAATCAAACACGTAATTCCCAGCATTGTGGTGAATTTGAATGCAACAATCATTCATTTATGCTGGAAACTTTTTTTTTTGCCTGAAGGAAATTATTATTATAAAGTATTCTCTCTATTGTTACGTTAAATGGTTCCATTGACACAGTAATAGTACGTGTTTCATATACTGCACCATGCTCAATGAGCCTTATTTCACCAAATATCTTTTTAGCCACAAATACTTTCTGGGTGATATGCCTCTCTTGAATAAAATAAATTCAAAAAGTCAGAAAAGTTTTTTTTATATGTCCTCAGACATGCCATACACCGTTCTTTGAAGTTTGTTGTGATCATACATTTCATTTCAGCCAATGCCTTCTACCTCTTCTACTCTACACTGTTGACCTGCATGCAACCAAAAACCATAAGGCTTCCAATAGTAAAACTGTGTCCCGTTGCCTCCAGATTCTGCATTCATATGCAAAGATCAACATCATGGTCTGCGCAGACCCCTACTGTATGTGTGTGCAGCTCAAAATGTGTGCCCAGTTTGTGGAGAATGTACCTCTAGCAGGTCCCAAATAAATAATAACACCTTTACAAACTGAAACCCCCTATAAATATGTGTAGGTATTACAGAGTGTTACTGACCGTTGATGATTCGGGCCACCCTCCAGAGTCGCAGCAGGATGAGCAGGCCCGTCCCGACAAACTGGTCTTCGTGGAAGATGAACACGATGTCCAACACGAAGGAAAGCACCACCACCAAACCATCAAACACCTCAAACTTGTGTTGAAAGAACTCCAGGCGGTAGGCAAACAGCTTCCCGAGCAGCTCCACTATGAAGAAGGTGAGAAGAGCCAGGCTCAGGTAGTGGAACACCTGCAGAGAACCACGGGCCAGTCCATGGTTTACACACAGCTCTGGATAATAAACTGGGAGTGTGCTTGGAGTCAGAGGACTAAACTGTGTCTCACCTCCGGAGCAAGGTGTCCATGTTCCAGCTTGATAACAGACAGATCGATGAGCAGCTCGGCCAGAACAAAGATGGCGTCCAGGATGACCAAACACACCACCACCACCTGAAAGCAAAGTAGGGGTGGGCGGAAACTAACTGAAATGTTTTATGATTTGTATGTATTATGTAATATGATTTGATTTGCGATAAGCTTAAGTTTAATATTCACTGTGTAACAGATAAAACTTGTCATGAAGTATTATAACATGAGACACAGCCAAAGCTGCTCTATATTCTTATGCAGGGATGGGAACATAGATGTGAACTGCCAGCAATATGTGTTTTTTGTTTAATAAACATGGAACACTGAACAGTCACATTCAGAACATTTAGCACGAAAGCTAAAGTTATAATAGTAATAATACTACTACTAATAATAATAAATTCCAATAAAATAATAGCAGCATTTTTCTGTAAACGGAAATTCTGATAAAAGTCTGATTTGATGAAATTCTGAAAAAATTCTGTTGTTGTTTCCCAGTTATTTGTTGTACTTCCTGGTACCTAATCATGATGACCCACAGAAATTCCTACAAAGAAAAACAATTCTGAAGAGAAGAAAGTGTTAAGTTGATGGAGTAACCTGTTTTACAAATAGCATTGTGTATGTTTTACATCAGTGTACTGTCTAAGCTGTCCTTTAGAAAGAGAAGTGAGAAGTCTGTTCCCACATCTGCACCCACATCAGTGACATCACCGTGGAGAAACCGTGACACCACGGATCATAGAATGATGGATCATTTGAGAGCGGGGCGGCCTACCTGGAAGCGCTCCGAGCCGTAGAGCCTCTGCAGAGACTCCCTGAAGGTGGCCGCGGGGGGGAACTGCCCCGTGGCGGGGCTCAGCTCCTCGCTGGTCACGTGCAGTTCCTCCTCCTCCAGGCGGACTGGCTGGGCGTCGCCCACAGCGGTGAAGTAGCCCAGGTACTGAGCCATAGCGCCAGGCTCTAGACCCCAGCTCAGATCACCTTACAGTGGACCAGCAGTAAAAGTCCTGCATTGAAAATGTTAATTTAGTAAAAGTATTTCATTTAGTTAATGTATTAAAAATCCTTCCATTTTAGAAAGTGCAAAGGATCCAAAGAGTTGTGTGTTTAACGGTCTAATCACTTCAACTGGGTTTGTAGGTAGGGCCGGGCGATATAGAGAACATCAAATATCACATTATTCTTGTCCAAATACTTTGATGTTGATATTGCGACGATATTGTATGGTTGGATATTGGTGCTTTAACAAAGTATTATTTACACAATGAGATTTTTTGATAAATATTCTCCAGAAATGATTTAATGACTTTGTGGGTAAAGGTAAATAATAGAACAGTCTGGTAAGTTCAGAAAATGACATCACTTTCCTGTAATGCGGCCTGTAAAACCAGGTGAAGACACCACTGACCATTTTACAATATATCCAAAAATCTAAGACGATATCTAGTCTCATATCGCAATATCGATAAAACATTGATATATTGCCCAGCCCTACTTATAGGCTGTTAAATTGTTGGTTAGTTTCATTTGTAATAAAAAATTTATATAAACTGCATGTGTTTTGGCTGCAGAAATCTTAATATGTAACTAGTAACTAAAGCTGTCAGATGAATGTAGTGGAGTAAACAGTACAATATTTCTCTCTGAAATGTAGCGAAGTAGAAGTAGAAAGCGACCTCGACATTTGTGTTTAAGTACAGTACTTGAGTTAATGTACTTAATGCATTCAAACCCTGGAGGGGACAGTTGAATCAAATTTGAATTCCTGTGTAGAGCAGACGCTGCACAGCAGGGTTACACAGCTGTTTGGCTCCAACTTCATCAGTCTCTCTCTCGATAACAGCAAGCCAAATTCAATTCAGTTACATTTTATTTATATAGCGCCAAATCACAACAACAGTTATCTCACAGCGCTTTTCATAGAAGAGCAGGTCTAGACCGTCCTCTGTGATGTTATTTACAGAAACCCAACAAACAGTAGAAAAGTTGCAGACTGATGCAAATCTGTGACAGGCGGAGGGAAACGGTTTGTTCTTCTTGCACCCCCGACTGAGCTCTGTAACAAATGTCAGCATCTGGCAGATTTCTCCATCTGTTAGTCAATCTGAGCTGACTTCTCCTTTTTTTTGGTTTGCAACATGATGTTATTGAGAAAGCAAACCCTAGGCATCCTTCATTACCCTCATGTTGTCCTCGGGGGAAATTGACTCATTTTCCTATATCAATCTTTTTAATTACCCAAAATATGATATAAACATGATTGATTACACCCAACGCTCTCTGACAAGCACACATCTCTACTTTCATTAATTTAGGGGTGTCTTATTCAATTTTATAACATTTGAACAAAACAAAAAATTGAAGTGGTTTTGAAATAGCATTGAGTAAAAGTTGACATATTCCAGTCTGTGGTTATCCATCAAGATCCATTCCTTTAATTTTAGTCTAAATAATTCCTAATTTCTGCTTTTCTAACTCAAACATTAGGTATAACTTCCTATAAATGAGGTTTAAAGACCAGAAATTCCAAAAATAACTGTAAAACTAAAGGTAATAAGTAAGTGTTACGTAGTGTTGAAAACGTCAAAAAAGTGACCCCCCCCCCCCCCCGTAAATCAGATCAAACGGCCTCTACGCCCTCTCTCTCCACAGGTACATGAAGCCAGGACATCAATGACTGTAGAATATCAGCCAACTACTTAAAGGGCACAGGTTGGATTGTTCAAGTCAAATTCTATATAGTTTATTACAAGTTTTCAGATTCTTTACTTCAGACAACGTAGCCTATTAAAACAGTGGAAAGTACCACAAGTACCTCAACATTTGGACTTAACCATTGTGATGTCCTTCCCAGTTAAAATTTTAAAAGAACACTGTTTTTTGACATCTTTGTCACTAATTTTGCTGTTTTTTCTTAACGTGTTTGTCTCTTTTCAACACACACACCATGTACTCTAACGAGAACTTGTTACCACTATTTTCAGGAATTCCTGGTCACTTAACTTTATACCAATAATATCTAACGTTTGAGTTAAAAGCAGAACGAATGCATTATTTCTAGTTTAGTCAGAATAATGCTATTAAATTGAATGAAACAGCCAAAAGTCAAAGAGAGCAGTGAACTGATCCTTAATTTAAGAGCGTGTCATGAAACCATGTTTTGGTTTGTGCTACAGAAACTTTACAGTAGCCTACATAACTGGAGTAACTGTACTTACTTACATTCCGCACTGCGTAAAAACGACCCACCAAAGGTAGATGTTTAACACAAGCAGATGTGAGGACAGTTTTCAGATACAAAGCAACAGCAGCGATTGTTCAAAAACAAGCCAATCCAGAGAATGTCCCCGTTTCCCCGCAGCAGGAGCAGAGATCAGTGCAGCGGATGGACAGAAGCTCGTGACAGAAGACATCCGTCCCTCTCTTTCTGCCGAGCACGCGTTTTTACTTTTTACAGTGACGTCGGACAAAGATTCAGCGCGTCAGAGCGAGGATTGGGACTTTGGAACCGTCGTGTCGGACTGAATGTCTTACCTTGTTCTGGTTTACCTTGTCCTGGTCCACTCGGTCCCTCTAAACACTCTGCTCCTCTGCAGAGACACTCCAACTTGGAGCAGAAAACTCCGCCCACACACACACAAACACACACGCACACTGCTCCTTGCAAAACTATATGTACACATCTGGAGCTTTTGAGTTGTTTTCTCTCGGCTGTAAACTAAAATAAAGCTTCTCTTATCTTAACAAATGTATAGTCAAAGGAACTTGGCCGTTTGGAAATGCACTTCCCAAATGTCTAACTAGATCCTGAATACGAAAATCATTCAAACTTAAAAAAAAAAAAAAAAGACTTCCAGAGGAACTAATCACACAATTATAGAACTATCATCTGCCAAAATGCCAATCATTTACTGCCCCCATTTATGTGTATATATATATATATATATATATATATATATATATATATTTGTATTATTTACAATACAATATTCACAAAGAAAATGAAACATTCACAAAGAAAATTTATGTCCTTAAAAGGCTGGATTTTCATATTTTTTTTGCATTTAGGCATTAAGATCAATTTCCAAAACATGATTTTTTTATTTACTCTTTTTAATCAACTTTAGCATGGGTGTGTAAACTTATGCAAGCCACTGTATTGTATCCAACTATTTCATGTATATTCTGTACTGTGTCTGACATTTTACTGCTCTAACACTGTAATTTACCATTTTCTAGGATCGATCTATCTATTTATATATATATATATATATATATGTGTACATACACATATATATGTGTACATATACATATATATATATATAAATTGTTAGTTCGAATCCAGGTCTTTGTTCCTTTGTGTGTGGACTTTATACTGTATGTTCTCCTCTTGTTTGCATGCGTTTATACAGATATAGACACTGCCACCTACTGGCTTTACATCGTACTTTACACGTGAAGGTATCGAACAAGATGCAATAAGATTAAGGCTCCTCACAGTGGGAGAAAATCCTGTCGGAGGCCAAGGACAGCATAGCTGTACACCTACTCTATATGGATATCATCTATACTATCTCTGTTATGGAACTAAAGGCTGGGCTACTAGATGAGCTATGAGGACTCATTGCTCTTTTAGAGGAAGGGAATCCGCCAAAGGGAGCTCAAGGATGCAGGAAGTAGGACTTAGGGCTGGGCAATACAGCTATGACGTCGGTATATGACTAGATATAGTCTTAGATTTTGGATATCTATTGTGATATGACATGTGGTGTTTTCCTGGTTTTAAAGGCTACATTCCGGTAACATGGTGCCATTTTCTGAACTGTCCAGAGATTTCTAGCTGTTCTTTTATTTGCATTAACCCACTTAATCATTATATCCACATTACTGAAGATTAAACTCATTGTGTTAATATTTTGTAAAAGCATCAACAGTCAACCCTACAATGTCGACACATTAGCATTGATGTACTTGGTCAAAAATATTGTGTTTTTCTTCAAATTGTTTAGCCATAGGACTCACTGTGCAACAAAAGATATTGAACTTTCACTTAAGATAATACTGTCTGTGTGAGTCTGACTTTGTGCAGATGACCATGTTGAACAATGGGTAGCCTGTGTAATACCTGAAAACAGCAGTGCATATTACAAACCTTTGATTTATTCTATGGGGAACGCAATGAATGCACCTCGTCTTGAAACATGAATGTGATGGTGGTGGTGGTGCATGTACTGCTGAAACCCTGAAGATTAAGTTATGCTGAGATCATTAAAGGCTGGGTGACAGTGCGTATCGTCTATAGTCAGTGTTCCGTACATATTGAAGTAGAAACTACATGAAAGCACCTTTCACATGTCATAAATGACAACTGTGCTCACCTAAGAGAAGATGAACAGCTGATAGAACAAGGTAAAGAACACAACTTACAGCATCAATGTAAACACTAAGGGCCTATTGTCAATGCCAATCCTTCGGAAACACTGGCAACAATGTCTAGCATGCTCGTCTTTATGGTGAGGAAAACTAAACGCCACAAAAAGTCCAGGACGGGGGTCCTCAGCAGTGCCAACCACCGAGCCCCCATGTTTAAGTCACATTACGTTGTTAAGTTTGTGTTGCTGGGAGCCATCATTCTAGCAACATGCCAGTTTGGTATCCCCCCCGCATCACTTGACTCACTTTGCCAGACAATACAAAACCCAATAGGTTTTGGCACTGCATTTTTAATAAGGCCGCAATTTGATTTCTATGAAGTGGAGAAATCTGTGGGATCACTCAAAACAGCGGATATCTCAACACTAGAACAGAATTTGAGTCCCGAGAGTTACAGCAGTTCCAAACACTGAGTTTTAATCATTTTCTGAAATGCAATGCAGCTAAATAAACCAATTATAGATGCTGGAGCACCAAATGTGGATTAATGTTCAGAAGACACAGGTTTGGACTCTGGTCTTTCTGATACAGGCATCAGTACACCCCATTATTCCTTTACCACTAACACAAGAACTAGTGACAATTTGACAAACATTTGTATTCTTTAATGACTTAATTACACAGATTTTATATTCTGATAAGATTATTTCCTGTTGGTGACTCCAGGATACTACATGTACAAGTCTTGGTTGTGGCTTCAACAAGGTAGACAGACCTGCTGAAACATGTTACTGTGACCATCAGCAGCTGACAGGATCCACTCAGACCGACCCGGCAGCATTTCCCCGAACAAACCTAGAAACGGAGCACAGTGTAAACACGCAGCCCATACCCAGGCTCAGTGACATGGACTGTTACACAAGTGTTTCAGGTCTTTAGTCAGGTTCTGGTAAACTGTTATTACTGAACCTGTGCCAAAAGTCCTGAGTTTTCTCTCCCAATACAAAATTCCCCAGCAGAGGAAAAGTCTCTGCCACGGCAGTACAGATTGGGTTTACACCATCGACACAGCACCAGATCACATGTCATACATACCAGGTTTGGGCTGCGGTCCAGCAGCGTTGCTGCCCCCTGCAGGCCAGCTGTTCACATGCTGCTGTAGAGAATAAGAAGTCAGTACAAGCAGAAGCACGCACCGATGTTGCTGACAGTCAGCTGCTATGCTCAGGGTTTATGGTTCACCATGGGTTTGTCAGCATGATGTGTTACATTTTGAGTCATCACTGCATGTAACATGACTGCTCAAACATACCAACGCCACACTCACCCCCAGGCAGCTGGACGCATGACTGTTAGTCCCACACAAAGCAGCCTTCAGGGGCTCCGCCTGCAACCATCAGTGGAAGAAAAAGTTTGGTTGAGACAGTTGTACCAGTTTCCATTTTTCTCAGCTCAAGCCAACATGTCAGAAGTAGTCACTAATGTATAATATCCATGTGGTGGTGTGAGCATGTGAATGTTCGGCCCGTCACTAGGCCGGTCCTGCTGGGGGATCAGGACAGGCCACTCTCGTTGGGCCAGGCTCTGCAGCAGCTCAACAGCAGCCAACTCTAAAACAGAGTCAGCAGAGCTGAGAGCCACTACAGAGACTTTCTCTACCAGCGCTGTAACACTGAGCCAGACACGGCGCCTGGACAGCTGACTTAGCACTGGCTGGAGGGCTCTGCTACAATAAGGAGTGGGAGAAACCTGAGCCTCATGCAGGGCTCTTTATCATCACAAGTGAGGCCACTGAAACTAATGGTTTCAGCAAGAGTTCTGTATATTTACCTTAGATGCAAAAGCAGGGCTTTATCCCATAGCTTCAACTCTGACACACCACCGGTCCAACAGGAATTCCTGAAAGACAACATGAACGTTACGTTGTTGCACATCAGAGATAGGATTATGCCCCCACACAGGGCTGCAACAGCCTGCCACTGAATGAACTGCCTAATGTTGAGAGCAACTGCTCTTTATTGTAATGCACATAGTAAGGCTACTCAGTGTGAACAGTGGGCAGACTATGTACAGTAAGCCATAGTTTCTACTACCTGCATTTTAAGGTAACATGTGCAACAGCTCACGTGTTGCAACCTAATATATAGTCCTATCCCATACAAAGTTTAGTTACATTTTTGCTCAAACTTAAATAGACGTATACATTATGTACCGTTAAATATAACTACTTTTGGGGAGCATGCACGAACCAACCAAATCACGTTAGCGTTAGAAGTCGAGTGCAGATTTCATTCGCGCATGCTCAGTTGAAAACGGTTTACGGCATGTCGTACTGAAATTTGGAAAATACGGTTGTTTGATTGCTAACGTTAGCTTAGTTATTTGTAATGCCGGTAAGTTTAAACATTTCGGGCAACTTGTGTTAACCCTTTTAGACAGACGGTAACGTTAGCCAACCTTAGGACCGTATCTACAGAACCCGGGCTAACCTCTCGCTGTGTGGAACGTTAACGTCACAGCACGTGCAGGGTTCACGTGCATGCAGCTTGTTTTAAACTCTTCCCAGGTTCCTTCTACAGCACGGGTAACGGTGTTAACGTCAAGTACCTGCATTTAAACAGCTGGCCGTTTACTCGCCAATAACGCAAGCTACTTTAGTAGTTTTTACATAGCTGGAGGATATGCTTACCTCAGCTGACGCCTGTGTCCAACATAGTTCGAGCATACTGAGAGAATGAGCGGAAGTCACGCACACATTTATAAAGGGCACCATGCCGCTGTGCATTGTGGGAGGGGAAACTCTCCCAAAGTTCGTCCTACGAGCAAATGCTCACAGATGAACCGTGGCTTGCGGATGTAATCAGGCCCAATGGAGGGCTTAGCCAAACTTTAGCAATTAACCAACGACAACGCCACCTTGGGACTTTCACCCAAAGAGTTTAAAATATGAATTCAGTTGTTACTAATCCCAGGGACTCCCACTACACAGGCAAGGCCACATAAAAGATCAGAGAGGGTGTTATTTGAAGCTACGGAAAATTACAAACAAAAACAACACTTTCTTAAACATAACTATAAATGAACGTTTAATTGGCAATACAACCAATGTAATAAAGAAATCAAAAACAAACATCTAAGGGCCGGGAGGAGTGATCTCCGTTCAGTTAAAAGTGTTTGGGAAATTTGAAGAAACTACTTAAAACAACTGGTTGCCGCAGGTGGATCGTATAACCGGATTAACACAACAACTAAAACCCCACATGCAATTATTAAGACATTAAAATCATGCAATATACTAATAACATCAGCTAGTTATATTTCCCCACCTATTAACCACTAGCTTAAGCAACCATTGATTCTACAAACACTCTGACCTGATTAGAAGTCGCTAGAATGAAGACACCCTGCCCAGGACAAACTTTCTCCCATAAAAACAAGACAATCGTTAACACCTAAAAGAAATTACAATACGAGCAATGTACAAGTCAGAGCACGCTAGTTAACTACTTAAGTAATATGCTATATGTATGCTAAAATGTAAATGAACCAATTGTGCAGGTTGCCCTTAGTGCAGTATTGTGGTGTCATCTAGCACCCAGGGATGACATGTGGAAGAGTTTTATTGCCTGTGGTAGGAATGATTTCCTGTAGCTGTCCGTTCGGCATTTAAACTGTCGGAGCCTCTTAGAGAAGCTGCTCATCTGTTGGACCAGTGTGGGGTGGAGAGGGTGGTCAGGGTTATCCATGATAGATAACAGTTTGTTCAGTGACCTTCTCTCCACCACAGCTTCAAATGTGTCCTGTTTGCAGCCGATCACGGAGCCAGCTATCCTGATCAGTTTGTTCAGTCTGTTTTTATCGCTGGCTCCAAAGCTGCCGCCCCAGCAGATGGCGAAGGAGAACAGAGCGCTGGCCACAACAGAATGGTAGAAAATCTCCAACATTCTGCTGCACACGTTGAAGGATCTCACCTTCCTCAGGAAATAGAGTCTAATCATCCCCTTCTTGTAAATAGCAGTGCTGGATATCCTGGATCCATGAAATAAATGGCCTTTAAAAATGAAAATGTGCCTGCTTCCATAGGAGTTTTTACATAGGGGTGTGTATAGCCTACTTATTCCCCCTGTATTTTAAAGAAGAACATTTAATTAGTTAGAATACATTTACAGTATGCATGTACGTATGTATGCATGTTTGCATGTATGTATGTATGTATGTATGTATGTATGTATGTACTGTATGTAGGCCTATGTACCATAGATAGATACATAGATAGAGGTTTTTTGTTGCTTCTGCTTTGTTTTGAAATGCTTGTTTTTCGCGGTTTGTGTGCTTTTCTTTTTGCATTGTTTCTATATTTGCAGCGTTTTTATGAATTTGGTTGTGTCGTGTGTATTTGCAGCGCGTTTGCTGAATGCTGCGCATGAGTTGTCAAATTAATGAAGTTGTTTTCCTAATTTCCTTTTGTTTTGTTCTATGTGTTTTCTTGCAGTTTGCCCCTGTCGGTCACCATACTTATACACCCAAGACCTGCACAGTCATCAGACATCTTCGTAGGTGACATGACTCTGAGTTGTACTGAAAGTCTGTGGTGTATGAGGTGAACAAAAAAGGAGACAGCACAGTCCCCTGTGGAGCCCCTGTACTACCACATCAGATAGAACACGGTCCAGATGGACAAACTGGTCTACCTATCAGGTAGTCAGTGATCCAGGAGACTCTGGACGCACTGGCACCCATCAGCTGCAGAGTCTCACCTTGTAGCAGCGGCTGGATGGTGTTGAAGGCACATGAGAAATAAAAAAAAGGGATTCTCACAGTGTGACGCCATCCAGACAGAAGACAGAAGACAGAAGACAGCGTCATCCACTACCAGACGAGGCTGGTAGGAAAGCTGTAGAGGGTCCAGAGAAGATCTCCCCTGCAGCCTCAGGTAGGTCCAGACCAGCCTCTCCAGCACCTTCATCACATGGGATTTTCATAAGAAGTAAATTCACACAGAGGAGACAGGCTGCAGGGAAGCATTTTCTTTTAAAAGACATGTATATTAGTTCTATGTTATTGAATATATGTATAAATATAAATTCACACT
>NC_048416.1:10495660-10507975 GCF_013103735.1 Etheostoma cragini | reverse complement strand
TTTACAGAGAGGAGAAGAGACAGCATGCAATGTGAAATCCCTCATTTACAGAGTCAACATCACCAGTTCTTTTCAACAGACCATTGGAAACCAGTTGACACAGCTGATCACATGAAGGTCATTTTTCTACAAAGTCTCACAAGAAAAAGCGTCCCATCACAGAATGGAAGACAAAATCCACTCTTCTCAGCTTTATTTCATCTTACAATATCTCTACATATGTTAGGGCTGATAGTGAAGCTAATGTTGGTGAGGTATGGGTAATGTAGTCAGAAGGTCACCAGAGTTGGATTTGTTGACGTGTAGTTTGCAGAATGAACACTCCTAAAAAAGAAATGAAAAACACCTTAGAAAGGATTCTGCTAAACATGTCTTTTTCTTGTGAAAATGTAATTACTTTTACTGACTCCATGCACACTTGTGATTATTTATCTTAAAAAATCAGCCGGTGAAATTACAGCCCCCTGTCGGGGACAAGGTCCAGCAGAAATGGAATGAGATATCAAATTTAGAGTTAAACTAATGTTTTGAAAATGTCAGAGTAATTTCCAAGTCATTTTTTATTTTTAATTCATTTAGTTATTTTTTGAATACAAATAAATACATCTACGTAAACATGTAGCCTAGATCAATGCACTGATGCACAAACTCACCTGTTTTGTTGTAAATTGTGTCCGTCTGCTGCCTTTGCTAAAGAGGCTGCAGGGCATGTTGTGTGTGTGTGTGTGTGTGTGTGTGGGTCTGGTTTACCCAACCAGAAAACCTTTTTTTTAAATTTGTTTTAATTTTCACTTTAAAAGTAGCCCAATTCCAATGGAAAACCGCAGACTTGGCAACCCCTGTGTTAAAGTTGCACAGTACAGTGTTTCTATGTTAATAACAGAAACAAATCACCACATGTAGCCTAATAAGGTTTCGCTTGAAGTGACACACCCAGAGATAACTAGCATCCACTCTGCAGTTCCCCTGAGCCTTCATGAACCTCTCTCCTGCAACAGCAGCTGTTTTCAGTGAAAGAGCTCTGATAAAGCCTCTGTCCTCTACCTGCTGAGCTCCAAGCAGCAGACAGACAGTCAGAGAGCAGCTGATGAACACAGCCGAGCATTCAGCAGCTACAGAGAACAGGTATTTCCCTCAGGAGTTATTGGAGACTGGAAACAGCTAATAGAGAGAACATTGGACTGACTTTCATCAGGTGGACCCAAAGACAACGTGATTGAAGTTATTTACAAGTCTTTAGGAAGACTTATAAATAACTTCAATCACCACTTTCACTTCCTCAAACTTTTCAGCTGTTAAGAGGCATTCACTTTTTCAATAAACCAACCGAAATTGGCCCAGAAATTCATGATCCAATCACAGCACGACATCCCGCTTTAAATGTCTTCTCTCTTTCTATCAGTTGTCTTTTCAGGCAAACATGCAACCTTCCTCCTCCCCTTCCGCCTCTGTTCATAAAACCACGGCAACCTGAGTCCTTTAGCGGCAGACAGCTCCTCCGTTCGGTTCCTTCTCCACCATCACCAGTGTCTAGGCTCCATCGGGGGGGAATTTGCTTGGCTTCTCTACCCATTTAAATTATTTAAAGATGGAGTCTAATCCCCAAAGACTCTATATATTTCATATTATGCTTCTGTACAATACATCTTTGCATATCTGCAACAAAGTCTCTCCTGATTGAAATGAGGCTGCATGTCAGCTGGAGGTTTGCCAAGGTGATATGTCAAGGTTTAGTAAGCAACAGCTTCAACAGAATGTTTCATCTGTGTCCTACCCGAATGAGACCGAATGAGTTCCACTATCTATAAATGCCACATAATAGGATGCTTCTGTTAACTTGGGACGTTTTCTATAAACGAGAAGGCATAATAATCTCTAGAGTGTTGTTACTGTCACCTGAAAGCTCTCCCTGTGAGAACAGAGAAAGAGAACATTAGTAATAGAGACCGGGATCTAACCTGTTTACATTGACAGTGATGATGCTCTTGACAGGTACGCTCTTAGGACCAGGAGCAGGACGGAAGATGGGCTCTTGATTGGCTGGTTTGGAGCGGCGAATGACGTACGGATCAGCAGAATGTGAGGGATAAGGGTCAAACGTACCCGCTTTCATTCCTCCAACCTAACACACGATACGGTCACACAAACACAGATAGATTGTGGTTAGGTTTAGGAAAACAGTGTTTGGGTTAAACATACCATTTAAAAAAAAAAAAGGATAGCTCCAGGAGTTGGTTAAAGACGCTGTCTCTAGCTGACTTTCAAAAGTGTTCAGTAAACACTGGATGGCTGCAAACACATGAAGCTGAAAGGCCTAGGCGCAAAAGGCTTGTATCCTCAGCCGTTGATCCATTTAGAGTGTCTGGAAATAAGGAAACTGTGTTCTTGTATTGCAGTGTAGAGCTCATTAGTCAGAGTATTAATAATTAGTTACATAATAGTTACATAAGACCAGACCAAGCAGCCGTATGTGACGAGTTGGGAGTTAGAACGGTTTGGACATGTTACAGAACAAATGTCACAGGATTATAAGCAATTGATCTTTGACTGAGGTATATCCCTATGATGTGGTGGAGCAGACAGGTGGACCACCTTTTTGCTGGGGGAAGGGGGCTTGAAGGGGACTGCAGAGAGCTTCTGTGCAGCTGGGAGGGGCTTGTATGCGGGTGGAGGTGGCTTGTCACTGCGGTATGGATTGCTTTGGAAATAATCTCCGGGGTGAAGGTTGACTTTGAAGGGCCCGTCTCTAAACTTGGAGGAATGGATGGCTGCCTCCTTCTGTATCATACACAAACACACACACACAAACACAGTCACGCACACCTGCACATTTAACATTTTAAAGATTAAATAAGGTGTGTCAAAATGTGGTCGTTTTTTATAGTACATAATAAGACACAGTACATTTATAATTTTAAAGGCCTTGACACACTGGGGTTAAAGAGGTCACTATTTTTGCAAATAGATGAAGTAATTCTAATGGAATCGCTACTATTAGATCCACTTGAGAAGGCAAAATAAAGAGGAGGAGAAGGGTGATTTACACGAACATGGCAACAAAAACGTCTTATAGGAGAGAGAACGAGATTCAGGGACTTCTCTCAGTAAAGGCCAACACTGAAATCTTCATACAGATTCAAGGAATGGCGAGAGACTTGGGTGTTTATGACCAAATTAGGAAGCTGCTCCGTGACCATGGTATAAACTGCTGAGTTCATGTCCTGCCTTCTGTGTTCTCTACCCAGTTGCCAACCCTCGCCTAAACCAAATGGAGGATATCCAGGAAGTGAGAACGCTCTGACATGGACAATCTCAATTTAATGCTCCATGTGAGGAAGGGAAACTCCGGACAATGTCAGGACCTGGTTCATGGGACATGGCCCGGAGTTCAAAACGGCTTATGTCATCAAGCTTTTGGGCCCACCGACTTTGTTTAGACGAGTGAGTACTATTGCTTATGAACACGAAACACACATAATCCAGGTTAATTAAAGATCATTTCTGCTTTATCATACGTTGGGTCTTATTTAGTGGTTTGGGCCTTCATTTCTGTCAGTAATATTAACATTGCACTCACACCAAGTTTATTTTAGAGACCTGGGACAGAGCAACATCTCTAATAGGTCATACACAAGCTAGGCATTTGCTACCTGACCTACACAGCTCACAACAAAGTGGTTGATTTTGGGTTGAGATCTTTTAAAGAAAATAACCTTTCATCCTCTTGCTGACTGTGCCACTCATCCATGCTGATCCATGTGACTCATATGTTGCCACAATGCCCAGGGGGAACATCAAGCCAATTGGAGTATAGCCAATGTCAACGGTCAGTAAGCCTAATGCATGAAAAGAATATTTACTATCTGACTTTTTAGACTTGCTAGCTTGTCAACTAGTACTGTAAGAAGGTAATCACTGAAGAAACACTAATGTTTTTAAAACTATCTACTATCTAGCAACATCTGCCTGCCAGATCATTATTTTGCCTCTGTTTTTCTAGCTCACCTGTTGCTTGTTTACAGCCACATCTGATCATCAGTTAATGCACAGCTAATGTGGATCTTGTAATACACTAAACTAAACTGATCATGTATTTTGCCCCATCTGATTTCTTTGTAGATTGTTGTCGGATTTCCACATCTCAGCAATGTCAGTTGTTTGATGCTTACATTGTTACTGTAACAAACAGAGATGATGGCCAAACAAAAAAAAGGTGTACTACCGTGATTCAGCATTTACCTCCATGATTTCTTTGGCTCTGCTGTAGGGGTCTGAGGCATAGAGCTCAAGTTTGGACAGTGTCACATTGGGATAGCTGCAGGAGATGACATGGTAACATAGTGGGCGTAAGCTGCACAAAAATATTCTGTTATCATTATGAGTTAGGGTTGGATATCGTTTGGGTGTTTTCCGATACCGTTGTTAAAACGATACTTTTAAAACGGTGCCGTGCCTCAACGGTGCCTGAACCGAAATATATATATAATATATTCACAATGTATATAATACAAAATGTATAAAAAAGGAGCGCACAACAACAGTGGGCGGCATCAAAGAACAGCTTGTTTGTTGCTAGTAAAGGACAAAAACAAGGTATTTGAATTGTACTTTGAATGCACCACAAGCCTGGCGAGGTGAGTATCAAGTACAACATCAACGGCGGCTGCCTGCAGACTCGGTGTTGGATTTTTCTACAGGGGAATACACTTTACACTGCTTAAGGCATTTTAGCCATTGTGTTTAATCCAACTACTAGCTAAAGGTAACAAAGTGTCCCGTGCTTCTGAAAAAAGGAGTCAGCGAAATGTTTGTTCTAATTTACTACCGTGTACGTCAGAACTATTGGCACCGCGTTCCGGTACCCAACCCTAGTTAGTCTTATCACCCTTGATACAGAGCATGCTTTAATGATTTTGAAAACAACTACAATTCATATATTAAACCCTCCTGTTGTCCTCAGGTCAAATTTCACCCGCGTTCCACAAGTTCCTTCATCAGAAATTTGGGTTTCTTGCAACCACATTGTCCAAACAAATACCATGGATGGTTCCATGCAACGGTTGGTTGTTTCATTCAATTGCATAGCATTTGAAAAAGTAAATGATAAAAGAACGTTGAAAATAATGACAAATATGTCCGAAAAAGCTTCAAAAACATCGGAAAAAGTGTCGAGAAAACAACAAAAGCGTTGAAATTGACGACCAAAACTTTGAAAAAAGTGTTCATTTCAAATTTTGAAGCGAATAAAATTTTAAGTTTCATGGTCAACGGTGGAAGACAACACAAGGGTTAATTATGAGACTATGAGACTATGAACAACTATGAGAGTATCAGGTACATGTCCATTGGTCTCAGTGCATTTTAAGTCTTTCCTCTGTTGCACAGCACTCCTGATTACCTACTGGGACTCTGTTAAAACTACACAGTACATTTCAAAACAGTTTCATCTTCTCAGAAAAACTCAGATTTACGAGATCACTGGTTAAACAGTAGGGAGTCGGATCATTGCAAAACATCACGTGCAAATCCTTCAGATATTTGATTGCCAGTTTCTAAGAATGCATTTACACCCTCTAGTATTGTAGTTGGTAATAATCATGCTGTGGTTGTGAGCTACTCCAGAAAGAGTTCTTGCCATAAACCTGTAACCGCTGCCTTTCTTGGGAGGTGAGGTGACGATGTTGCGTCCAGGAGAGCGACGGCCTTTTCTAGCCACTGACAATGGACTCATGGCTTCAACTGGTCCTGACAGAGTCCCATAGTAACTCCCTGAACCACAGCTAGAGGCAGAAACCACATATATGTGCACATACATGTATGTGTTTATAAATGTGTGACAGTGAGAAAGATAGATACAGGAAAGGACACATTTACAATTTATTTCCAGTCTTTGTGTAATTTTGTGTGTGTGTGTGTGTGTGTGTGTGTGTGTGATCTCTCACGGCTTCTTGACCCCGTTACAGGGCAGGAAGGCCTTGCCCAGGTTCTTATTGGTCAGCTGGATGCGGTTCTGTCGGGCCAGTCTGATTTGGTCACTCAGTGCTTCACGCTCAAATATCCGTTTAAAGGACTTTTCGAAGAAGCCGTTCTGCAGAGCACATCGTTGTTTAGCGACACCAGCCTGAATCTGGCGGCTACGATACGCTGACTCATTAAACGGACCTGGATTCAGAACAAAAAAATCCCATTTGTATTTATATCCTGCAGTATTTTTAATAATAATATCTATAGACTGATGCAGCTACGTCACCAAACCTAACGAAACACAAGAGGTGAAAGAGGCATGTTCATGTTTCTGATGACTTAATATTTATTTTTTGCAAAAGGAAAATTTTAATGTAAAGTACCTACTGACACATTTGAAGCAGTTATTTTTCAAAAAAGAATCTTCACTTGAAAGAATAATAAAGGCTGTTTAATTCATGTGCATGATTAAATAACTGGCCATTTGAAGATAAGAAGTAATTAAACACTTTGTTTACCAGCACAAAAGGGTGAATAAACAAAGACAAGAAAAATGAAAATAAAACTTTGCATGTGCAACCTTTTTGTGAATTGAATCAATATATTATGGAGTAATCAGGCAGATAACCATATCCTTCTGGATGCTTACGGTTGGTGGGTGGAGTATACTTGTCTCCTACCGAGATGTAGCTCATCTCTTTAAAGATACCCAGACGCTCCATGTCACTCTTCCCATCGCCGGATGGCATCTTCATTTACTGAAACAACACACACACACACACACACACACACACACACACACACACACACACAATATAAGATTAAGCCAGGACATTCCAGTTATCCTGGATGCATTTGGCCTAGACTTGGTTGCACAAAAGCAGGGCCACCTATAAGTAACCATGGAGATATTTTCTGTACAGCTAGCCTGGTCCCAACCAGGCTAAGAGCCAGGATTTATTATCCTTAAGCCTTTTCTGTTCAACAAGTGGGTTTACCTTATTGTTATCAACCTGCATTGAAATACAACTGGTGCGTGTTGCTGTTCAGTTAAATACTGTTATTATTTTAACATTGTGACTATTTTGTTTTATTATTATTCATGTTGCCATTATATTGCTGTATGAAAACTGCTGTTCATATTGTTGTTGGAAGTTTGGTGAATACATTACCGCAGTTGTTGAGAAAATTAGAAAAGGATGATAAAGTTGCAAATGTGTTTTAAATGAAGTCTGTTACTAAGGGTAATATATAAATTGAATATATCCTAATTGTACAATCCTCCCAGATTACCGTCGTAGTTCACTGGACCCATAAATATGTAGTGTTGTAGTCTACTGTGCATTTGTGTAACAGGGAGGGGACACCTCAATGGTTTTTGACATTGTATTTTGCTGGTGGAAGAATAACAGATTAATATAGTCTGTTTATAGTCATTTTTACAGAGTGCATTGTATTTATCACTTAATTATCTTTATGCTTTCTAGATTTTAGATTCCATTTCCTTAGTGTCTTTCTTTTACATGGCCAAATATACATGAGGGAGCCAAGCATATAATATGCAAAGAAGGGAATTGAAAAAAAAAGCACTTCAGATAATACTACTAGACAGACCTACTAAATGATATACAAATTTACAAACTACCGCTTTTAACTGAAACCCTTCAAAGAGTTACTTGTCGTTTGCAAAAACAAACAGTTGTACACGTTGCAATAAATGCGAGCAGTGGAAGTTAATATGAATTAGGAAATTTATGTTTGAGCCCATGAGAAAGAGAGGGAGAAACAGAGTGAAAGAGATATTCATGCATCATATTCAAGCATTGTAAAAGATTGATCTTCATGTTAAAATACCTGAGTAACATAATATTCAACTTACTTTTAAGGAAAAGAGTACAACGGGTTAATTTGTGCAAATGATTAGTAGCCTAGTCATTGAATGGAATGATTACGATTATGACAATTTCACAGCAGTGGTCAGTAAATGTATCTTTTTAGGCTGCACATGCATTCAGTTGGTCTGCGATCACCTGCAACGTCATCTCTCGCTTTTTCTTTACAACAACTGTTTTTATTTTTTACAAATGGTTTTCACGTCATCCAGCCCGGCCACGTTATCATACTCCCACAAGAAGCCGCTGCTCACTCTGTATCCGGGATGAACAACGTGTCTTCTCCAGTTCTGCATCAGTGAATCTGTGATCGATACCGTGGTCTAGTTAAGTCATGTTGTAAGATTATCATTGTTGCCATCTTTTAATGTGCGCTCCTCGTTAAACACTGGCCCCTCCTTGGCCCCCCTAGTAAAATTTGTCTAGAACCGCCACTGCCAAGCTAGCTCCACCTGGCTTGACATAGCTTCACCTGCAACCGATTAAACCGCGATGAGCAGATCACACTGAGTCAAGATGCCCTTTACACTTATCCTGGATATCGTTGTTCTATTTCATTCATTCAATACACACTTGACACACAGATAAAGGTACAAACATACCTGTGGTTGACGTGTAATGACTAATTGGCTATCTATCTATCTATCTATCTATCTATCTGTCTGTGTCTGTGTCTGAGTGTCTGTGTATACAGTTTGGTAACCTTGGAGAAGGTAAATAAGTAAATAAATAAATAAACTGTGTCAAGATAGAACGATTTTACCGGGAAGCAGGACAACGTAGTTTTCAAAATAAAAGCACAACCTTTTATGATGAATTAAAAATGATGTAGAAATATATGGATGATGGAATAACACTTCTGGATTCTACACACAAGCCAAATAAGACGCAGCACATGACCACTCACATTCTTTTTGCCTAGTTTTCCAAACTGGTAACTTGGCCAGTGCTCAGATGAATCTATCATTACATTATTACATTACATGGCATTTAGCTGACACTTTTATCCGAAGCGACTTCCAATTAGAACAAGAGTTAAATTATAACTTTAACTAGCAGCCTAAAAAAAGATTTCCAATATTACCTGAGTGACAGTCTGGGGGTTGTGTACTATCACTCTCAAGTGAAATTTAAGCAATAGTGTTCTGGGTTTTGATATCAATTTGAGAAATAGCTTTTCTAAATCACTGCTGTTCTGTATTGCACACATGTTCCAAAAGGAGTTTTGGTTGATTGCATTTTTGATTGTGACTAATTAATTCATCTAATATTTTATTGCTTCCTGCTGTGACTTTGACACACTAGAACACACTTGAGAACTGATCATTAAAGACTGAAACACGGTGCACACGGGGACATTGCATTAACACAAAAATCACTTCCTGTAGACAACTGGCCGTTGATTTGAATTGTGGAGATATGTGAAATCCGCAAAACTACAAACATGGGGATTAGGTCCATTATTATTATGTCTGATGTCATTTTGACAGCGACCACATAATACACATCAATTTCAACACATGAAATCTGATGCATTATACAGAGAAGTAGAGCCACATTGGTATGTGAACAATAAGACTAACAGCATATAAATTACAAAAACTGTCTATGTATCCAGGGAAGGGTTAAACTCAAGGGCAACATGGACTTGGTTAAACATTTTAGTGGCACCAGAGGGTGCCAAATCTTCCCCTCAGCTCCATTCAAGTTCAATTAACTTTATGCAATTTAAAAGCACAAGGAGTTGTTCTGACAAGTAAATCAATACAACACTAAACAAAGTGCCATTAAACATAATAAATAAGTGCAAATGTGCAATAAGAGCAAGTTCAGTTTATAATAAAAATGTATGTCGGACACACAACAGTGTGTCAGAAAGAATAAAGGAGGGAGAGTGTCACACTCATGAACTCACTGTTCATGAGTGTGACACCAGAGTTTGAGGGGGGGTTAGTGGAGCTGTACTGGGAATTATGGGATGTCACCATCTATCTGTACTGATACCGTAATGGATTGATGAATAAAAACTCGCTCTCAGGTCAGTCACTGTTGTCTTATTACATGTATTTATTCAAGTTGTGACAGAAATCTACAACAATGTCGGCAGAGGATTCTGAATGATCACCCCTGCACACAACTGTTGGGGTAAATGAACCAGTTACTTTCCACAGGTGGGCCACTCTGCTCAGTGAATCTTGAGTTAAATCGTCTCTATTGCCACAAGGTGGCAGGCCAGCATTAGAGATGAGGAGAGATAGTAATACAATGTTCTACTATAAGGATCTCTCAGTAAAACATAGAGAAGAAGAGAGGGAAAAGAAACAAGGAAAGTAAGGTCTGACAGAGAAGAGATGATGAGGAGGGAGGAGTTGTTAAGAAAGAGATATGGAGAGAAAAAAAGAGAGAATGACAGACAAGGGGAGGAGACAGGGATGTAGAAACAGAGACACACGGACATAGACGATACAGAGACAGAAGTGGCATTAAGGGAGAGAGAGAGAGAGAGAGAGAGAGAGGGGTAGAGACAATAAGACAAAGAGGTTGACCGAGTAGTCTGTGGACACTAATACATTATTTCTAAACATTCTAAGGCTCTCAATTTTATTTATACTGTTGACGTTATTTTTTGTGTTATTGAATGCATTTTTCACACGCATAACTGTATGTTTGTGTTTGAACAGAAAACATTGATGATGATGATGTAAGATATGATAGGTGAAGTTAACAGTTATTTAAAATCTCAGTCAGGTTTTGGGTTATATTTCACAGACCAGAACAAAGGCTCGTGGGTGAAACGCACGCAAGCATGAGAGTGTTATTGTACAATTGGCTTTCATAGCCATAGTGATATGTTGCTAAAATGAAACGGTAAATCTTTTAGTAAATTTTGGTTTCAGTTTAGCTTACTTCATTTTTAATCACAACCCTGTAGGGAGACTTTGGAGCATCACCCAGAAAATCATACACAGAGGGGGCTGACGGCTATCTAGGCACTGACGGGACACCTGGAAGAGCACAGAAGCAATGGTTGAGATGCTGCGTTTGGCTCTGGCTTTTGCTGGCTGAATTAGCTACAGGGGATCCATCTCTGGAGCTGCTGTCCCCTCCCCTCCTCTCCTGACCCGCCCTTATACCACACCCCCCAGCACCATAGAACTTTAGACCTGGGTAGGGTGTCATCTTACCCATACCCTTTACCGACCCCGGCCTTTATGTGGAAGCTTATTGTTGCACAGCTGATAACAACATTGGCCACAAGCTGGGCTGTGGTAAAAGACGTTGAGGTGTCTGAGTTTAGTGTCTAGCTTATATAAACCAAATCATATTACAAAATCAGAAATCAGAAAAGGTTTGTTGCCAAGTAAGTACTTACAAGGAATTTGCCTTGTTGGTTGGTGCATTGGGTGGTTGGGTTTAAACAGTATGTGTCTCTGGGGTGAGAGAGATCGGCTACAATCTATCCTTCCCGCCTCAGTGTCCTGGAGAGACACTAGATTGCAGCCAATCACCTCCTCAGTAGAGCGGAAGATACGCTGCAGTCTTCCCTCGTCCTTATCAGTGGCCGCAGCAGATGTTGATGTAGCAGGTGAGGATGGACTCGATGATGACAGTGTAGAAGTAAAGCCTCACTATCTTCCACAGGTTGAACTAATTTAGCTGCCTCAGGAAGTACATTCTCTGCTGGGTTTTCTTGGGAGGAGATGGGGAGATGATGGAGCCCAGGATGTTAATGTTGGGAAATGACCCAAAACACAGAGATACAACACATGACACAGACAGGAAGTTCATGGGTTTTTAAATGGATGTGGACGTTACTCCAGAGAGAAAGAAACATAAACCACAGTCTTCTTCCCCTATAGTATCCGGGTGTAGCTGGTGGTAGGTCTGAGAGGGGAATGGCGAGCAGCACAGCAAACAAAGCAGGAACAACATGAAAAAACTGGATCTGCACAAAAAGAACTGGATTAAGACGAGGTATAAGCGAGTCAACCAAGCGGCTAACGCACAGGCAAAGCTACTGAGACAAGTTACGACAAAGGTGTATCTAACGATCTGGCAATAAAGAGGTGGACAGCCCGGGTATAAATGCTGTGGAGGTGAATTATGGAATGTGAATCAGCTGTGCAGGTGACGGAGCAAGGATGAGTGGCCACGCCTCTTGACTTAGTTCCTCTAGGCATGTCCCCTCCATGTGGAGCCAGGCAACGCAGACAGAGACACAGGGGAATGGGAGATGTAGGTGGGGCTGTAGGGGGAGCCTATAGTCCACAATCATCTCCGCTGTCTTCAAAGTTCTTAGCTCCAAGTTGTTCTGACTGCACCAGGTCACCAGATGGTCAATCTTCTGCCTATTGGCTGGCTCATCCCCACTAGAGATGAGTCCAATGGCGGTTTTCCACTGCGTGGTATCTACTCGACTCGCCTCGGGTCTACTCGCTTTTTTTGGTTTTCCATTACG
>NC_048416.1:10485550-10495560 GCF_013103735.1 Etheostoma cragini | reverse complement strand
TGACCAGCCACGCTGAGGCTTTACTCAATCTGCAATGGAAAACGGAAGTATAATGGGCCGAGGCGAGCCGAGGCGGGCTGTTACCAGCAGTGGAAAAACGCCACAATAAGGGTGGTGTTGTTTGCAAACATGCAGCTGTTGGTGTTCAGGGGAGAAGTGCAGAGGGGAAAGGACACAGCCTTGAGGGGAACCGGTGCTGATGGTCAGAGAGTCAGAGACCTGTTTCCTAGCTTCACACGCTGCTTCCTGTCCGACAGGAAGTCTGTGATCCAGCATCCTGGCGTAGGTTCCAGAGGAGTCCTGGTGCTGGTGGATGAAATGACGACTGCTGCTGACTGCATTGTCTACATACCTGTTGGCTCTGTAGGTGAACTGCAGGGGGTCCAGGAGTGGGTCGGTGAGGGTTTTGAAGTGTGACAGAACAAGGTGCTCAAAAGACTTCACAACCACAGAGGTCAGGGCAATGGGTCTACTCATTAAGTCCTGTGATCCTTGTCTCCTTAGGGACAGGGAAACATTGTTGAGGTTGTTTGCAAGGGGTAGATCACTGGTGGAGTTGGGAGGGTTTGTCATTTAGTGATGGACAAATGAAGCTTATTGAACCAGTGTCTTTATTTTCTGAGTCCACTAGATAGCGTTCTTGGTTGATAAAGGCCTAAAGCATTGTGATTCAGTGTATTTTCAACACTTTGTTGAACAAAGAGCCCCATCTAGTAGGCTCAGAAAATAAAGACACCGGTTCACAAAGCTTCATTTGGCAGTCACTGTTGTACTTCACCATGGTACTTCAAAGAAGCTAATCTATTACCTCACAGCATAACCTTTGTTTCATCACCATGTCATTTTACTATTTGTGTATTTTCCTAACAGTATGTTGAGGTTATCCTGGACATAGTTCTTGATAACGGTATGATTGATAAAATACTGAAAATGATAAGTTGGTTCGCTGATTTCAGAGCTGATTATGTCTTCCGTTGGCAATCCCAACCAGCTTGAATGTCACAGTGTACTGACAGGGATACCACTCCGTCAGGACTTGGCTACTTGGTAAAAGTTTTTTAAAGAATATGACTAAAACAACATTTTGCAAACTCAATGTGACAAATATTTAAAGTGAATTTGAATGAACACAAAGCTATGTATCAAAACATCTTACTTTAGAAAATCCAGATTATATGTGTGTTCAATTCAATTCAATTTTATTTATGGTATCCATTCATAACAAGAGTTATCTCGAGACACTTTACAGATACACTAGGTCTAGACCACACTCCAGAATTTACAATGACCCAACAGTTCTAGTACTTTCCTCCAGAGCAAGCAACAGTGTGACAGTAGCGAGGAAAAACTTCCTTTTAGGCAGAAACCTCGGACAGACCCAGGCTCTTGGTAGGTGGTGTCTGACGGGCCGGTTGGGGTTTAGAATGAAGAGTGGAAATAGCAAAAAGTAATGTTAAATCATTAAGAGTCATTTAGAGTTGAATAAGCCCAGCCTTCTAATTTCCCTCCTCTCTTTCTTCCCTCTTCCTCTTAGGCTTTATTGACGTCAGAATTAAGGGTGAACTGATGAGACCAATCTGTTGTGTTTTCACAAAAAAGAGGTATTCATAGTCAGAAACAGAAAATAATAAGTTGACGTGAAGGTGACAGCATTGAAAACAAATTAAGGATAATCAGGAGTGTTAATAGGAACCGCTCACAGCTGCTAAATTTACTTCAGACAAGTTTTACCATATGGCCATTTAAACTTCAAATGATTAACACTACGTCACCTTTTTAATTCGTATATTGCATTATTCATTTAACCCTAAAACAAAAAAACACCTAATCTAAAGGAAGAGAAGAGCAAGAGAGACGATGTCATCCACTGCAACGCTGGTATAATATGTGTTTGTGTGTGTGTGTGTGTGTGTGGGTGTCAGTGTGGGTGTGGGTGTATTTGTGTGTGTCATCATAGCAAAATGTGCTCCTGAAGACTACAACTGCCAACTACCACCACCGAGGTTTTGGATAACTTTCATCTTTTACATTCCACATATTTTCTGTCAAAACCTGGTGCCTACATTACCCACAATGCATCTCATGCACTGACAGTTCAGCTGGAGATTCAGTTGTGTTATATTTTTCGTGGCAAGCCACAAACCTCATGCCGACATGTATTTGGTAGACATAATAAAGAGAGACCACAAGGACAGGACTGGAGAGGGGATGTTGTGACAAAGGTCCCATGGGTGATTCAAACTCAGGACCAGAATGCCTCAGTCACTCTGATTTCATTTGACCACCTTCTTCCCTTCACCCTTTCATTCATCCACCCTCCATCGTTTCCATTAAGCAGTGGGTAGTGATGAGGAGAGGTAGCAACCTGTTTCTTCCCTCACTCCACACCATCTTGTTACTTCCCAATAAATCACTGAGATTTCTTCACTCTCTCCACACGCTGTAGTAAAACTGAGGCAAACGCTTCCATTTTTTTTTTACGATTCATACTGTATGTTAGAGGTGATGTGCTTCATGTTCAGATGTTCCACAGTAACATTGGACAGGATTAAATTTACAGTGTAATGAAGCTAATAAAATATCAGATATGCTCCTCCAGCAATTTAAATATGAGTGAAGTAGTTTTTGGACAGGAGAGAGTTACAGATGCAATTACATTACTGGTTAATAAATGGCGTGATACAATAAATTCACAAGATATTTTGTCCTGATTAACCTACATATGGCTGTTATTAAGCAGCATGTAGGTCCTGCAATGTAAACCTTGTTTTGATACCCTCTATTGTTTTTTTGGTGAGAGGTATAATTCAATTGATTTTGCTTTCTTTCTGAGAGCAAGAGACCTGCACAGTAGGTTCAGAGCTGTGGACAGATGTATTAATGCTAGGGCTGTAACAATATGCAATATGAAACCGAAATCGCAACACTCAGATCCACAAACCTTTGTCGGAGTGAGAAGACACAATTTCAACACACCCCTTCCAACTCCCAGAGTTATCATTGCCTTCCAGATCTAATGCTACCACATCTTTAAATTACTATTAGTAATAGTAATTTTGGTGCCTTATCCCCGTTTTGTCAGGTAAGCGAGTTGCTCCTTATGACATCATAAGGAGCAAGATTCCAGATTGGCCCATCTGAGCTTTCGTTTTCTCAAAGGCAGAGCAGGATACCCAGGGCTCGGTTTACGCCTATCTCCATTTTTAGCTACCGGGGTAACATATGGGGGAACTCTTATTAATGTTAAAAAAACCTCATAAAGCGTAATTGTCATGCCATGTGACCTTTGAAAAGAAAACAAGTTGATTTTAAACCATCTCTGTGTCGCAGAGGTTTCTTTTTTTTTCCTCAACACTAAATACTCTTGGAAGAATTGTTGGTTCTTTGTAAATTTTAGAGTGTGGTCTAGATCTACTCTATATTTAAAGTGTGTGGAGATAACTCTTGTTATGATTTGGTACTATGAATAATATTGAATTGAATGGTCACTGCAGTGCGGGCAGTCCATACAGCCGAACTGTTCATCTGCATGTATTGCTCACACTGCACTGACACAGAGATGGTTAATGCATCTAAACTCCTAACCAAATCATCTGACCATGATATGAAACTCAGTGGGACTAGAGTTACAGAGTAGGGTATTAAAGTGGTATTAAGTGATTAGCTTAAGTAATGTTCCTTGTAACTCTGAGGCTAAAGTGTGAGCTGTGAGATTCACCAAGATGGTAATGAAATGTTGACCTCATGCAGATGGTGTTGTTGTCACCTCCTCCTTTTTATACCCTCTGACCTTCACCCTTCTCTTTCTGTCTCTCACCCTCTTTCTTCCCCTCCCATGGGACAGTATGATGTCATGTCTCAGTGCCTCCCCCATCCCATGGGACTATAACCAATCAGCCAAAGTGCTGTCCCCCCACTGAACCTCTTAACTCTCGAACCCTCCTTCAAGCTCCTGACCTGTCACCTCGCCATTATCTGCCCAGCGACACCTACCACTGACACCGTCAGTGTGTGTGTGTATGTGTCTGTGTGTGTGTGTGTGTGTGTGTGTGTGTGTGTGTGTGTGTGTGATGACAGCTCCTATATGAATCAATGGAAGAAGTCACTTCTGCAAACTTAAAAGCCTATTAATCATACTAAGCTATATGGCCCACAGGGCAAGCATCACACACACAGACACACACACACACACACACACACACACACACACATACACACACACACACACACACTAAAACAATGTACTTTTCAAGTTTGTGAAAAGATATAACTTGTACTGATAGAGAATGACATGCTAGGAATGAAATTAGATAATCATATTATAAAAGATTAAACTGCATTGCATAAACAAGAAAGACACACAACTGAGAGGAACAGGAAGCTAGGAAGGGTTAAGTATAGGAACACTACAAAAAAGAGGATATGTTAATAGTTACAGTTTTATACTTGAATCTTAGCTCAGACTACGGTGGGTATCCATAACTGTTTACTTAAAAGCGCTGACAACCCCGTTGACCAGAATGTGTACTGGCAATTCTGCAAAAGCTAAAATATATTGGCAAGCAAAACACAAAACCTGGGAGGAAAAGAGAAAGAAAAGTTAGAGATGAAGCCAATTATACAGGCCCAGTTTTATTCAAGGAGAATTCTCTTGGTGTCCATCCTTCTTTGCCCAGAGGGGGAGGGACACCACACATCCATCTTCTTAAGATGCTTAAGTTCTCTTCCACCTGTTCATTACATTAAATGTTACACTGTCAACAGGCTGGGCCAGCATGAAGCCTGAGCCCTGAACACGGTCTCTCTTGTAGCTTTGTAGATCTGTTGTCTCTTTTGGTTTGATGGGTTTCACCTGATCAATGGGCCCGATGAAGTCCATACTTGACAGCAGCCTTTTCCCCTAGCTCACAGATCTGTGCTTCTGCAATCACTTACATGTTCCCAGTGACAGGTTCTGATCCCTCAGGTCTCTTGAAAAAGACTGTGAAAATGCCTTTCACTCCTAACACTTTTTCCTCTGTGGGATTTAGTTAAATGTCACTTTTGGGCTTCAGCTGGCTAAACGGGATCTGTTTCCAATGTAACAGGAAGCACCAGATTCTTTCAACATTTTGACTGGCTGGTCATTACAGTTGCTCTTCCATCATCAACACCATCAGAAGCTCTATATGAGGCATTCACAATACATGTGTCTTTCATGACCACATGTGAAATTTTGCCTGGTGAATAATGACTTATCAATAACTTGGTCACGTATAAAATCGCTAAACTCACATGTAGCTGCTTCTTTAATCTGCTCACAAAACAATTCTGATTGTCTGAACATACGTATGTGGCCCATAGACGATGTTATTCTAAGGTGTGAAATCATCATCCAACTTGTTTAATTTGAGTTCACAGTCTGCGCCTGCTAATTGCAGCAGCAAAGCTCCTTTCTGTGGACGTCACAATCTCCTGATGTTTAATTGTTTAAGACTATTCACTCACTTAGCATTCAACAACATTAGCTGCAACATTTTTCCTTCTTCCCTCCGGTGAGATTAAATTTCATGCCATAAATTACCAAGTTCCTTGTGCAAAATACTTTATCCCATTGTATATCTTCATGTTCCTCATATACCATCAACTTTAACAACAAAGCTACACCATTTGGAGAGGTAACATTCTGCTGTATTCCGTCCAAACAGCCGAACAGCAACAACATAAACTCTTAACCTTTCACCTCCCCAAGGTGACTCACGTTACAACAACCATGAATAGCTGGCACACATAATGCAATCCAGTCTTTAGATGTCCTGGATCCAAAAACAGACATTTGGCTGAAGGATAGTGCAAGAGGAGAGCTCATAAAGTTTCCAAAATGGAAAAGGTTCATCCTCTGGGGAGATAAATCTGGAACTTACACAGAAATCTGATCATAAGATTTTTTGCATGTTTCGGCACTGGAGGAGAGGTCAGTGTGATGACCTGAGACATAGGAGTGATCCTCTGGGGAACCCAAATACTTAGGTACACAGAATAAAATTTGGATTATATTTAATGTAATTTAACAACTTGATATTGAAACTTAGGCACCTTCTTCCTCAAAACTAAGCAGAAAATAAAGTCCATGCATTTGCTACTTCAATGCTGGACTATTGTCGTTCATGTTTCTTAAATAAAGAAGGCTCTCCCATTGGTTTAAAATGCTACCGCATGTGTTCTGACAAGACCTAGGAAAAGAGATCCCATTTCTCCAGTGTTAGCTTCTCTGCATTGGCTTCCTGTAAAGTAGTCATAGTTGTAAAGACTAGAACCACCATCATATCCCAAAGCACTCATAGTACCCTACTGCCCCACTAGAACACCACGCTCCAAAACACTGTGAGCCCTCATGGTAATCTGGACACCGTGTCAACTGACTATTTTTCAAGATTTCTCCCAAATGATTTCCCCAAAATGTGCACATCAAACTTTAGTGTACATGTAACACCAGCCCCCAGAGACGGATTAGCCATTCAGGCATGTCTTTCCATGCGTTGATATCGTGTGGGACGTTTTTTTAATTGAATACTGTCTGACATGTATTGCATTATGGGCTTTATGCCTATGTGATGACTTTAGTAGTTCTGGCACAGAAGACAACGGCAATGTTCCAGTTTTCTTAAAAAACATTCACATTCCAGAAAACATGCAAAGCCGTCATTTGTTGGAGAGTGTGTTTGTAATAGTTAAGAAGACAACTAAGCTATATCTTAGGCCTACGTTGATATAGATTTAATCCCATTTTTGAGTTGTGGGGGTTGTAACCTGTTGGTGTTATCTTTCTATTCACAGTTGATTTTGCAGAGTGCACAGTAGCATTTCATGGCTGGCACTGTCGGGACAATCCCTTTATTTCTGTTTTCAACTCAGCAGCTTTTATTTTTTTGTATTTCTCACTAATTCATAATTTATGCACCATGTTCAGTATTACGCATCCTCTATATCCCACCAGATAGCAGCTGCAATCAAAGCAGTAACAATTCCAGTTTTAACAGTCTATAGTTCACATGCAACTACATGACATAAATCCCTGATGTGTAACTGTTAGGTTGAAGGAGCCACTCCCCCAACAACATTAAGCCTTTTCAATTCAGTGAGCATTTTGATAATCATTGCTTTTTGGCCAACAATGTAAATGGTTTGTGCTTTTAGCAGTGGTTGTATTCTGCGTCTAGAGACTTGCAGGTTATTTATCAAATAGATGCTGGAGCCTGGAAGTGCAGGTTTTCCCGTGAGCTGGGGTCCAGCCTGCCTCCAATCAAAGGAGGATCATACCAACAGGAGGAGATATTCTAAGTGTGGTTGACTGAGCCTTCTGCTGGAATAACTCTTCAGCACATGCTGTTCAAAGGGTCAGCTTTGCACCAGTCCTCTGCCTCCACAACGCAGGTGCTGATACTTGCATGTGTATCTATTGTATTTAAGGTGGGAGGCAGTGGGAAGTGTATTAAATCTAGCTTAATTTACATGTATCTATTGAAAGGGTAATGCCAGCCGAGGTGAGTTCATCACGGAAACAGGCCTTTGTCAGACTGGTCATTAGCAGGAAAAACACAGATGTTTTTAGTCACATTAAGGCATGCCAGTGAGCCATAATGCAGACTACATGCAGAAGCATTAGCAATATTGATCACACTTGCTATAAACTGTCTGCTGGAAGAAACAAAAGACAGGAATGCAGCCGTGTGGTTATTTACTCTGAACTTAATGCACAATGGCAAGTGGACTTACATTTACAAGGGAGTAGATTGTTTTATTTAAAAGCTGTTTTTATTGTTTACAGTTGTAATCCGTCATACTGGCCCACCTCTGGCACCTCATCTTCTAAAATAGCTTTTGAAAAGGAAACAGGGTCTTTATTACGCCAGTAGATTGGCAGCTCTCACCTGCACGGTGCGGCGTGATGCCTTCACATGGTCCCCACTGATAGCAGTTTAGTCAAAAATGAGAGCCATGTGGGGACAAGTGCAGCCATGGAGAGCTGGGAGGCAGCAGCTACCTACATTACATGTGCTACCGTGGCTAACCGTGCTAACACGGTCAACGGTACCAACACAGCTGGTGGGATAAATCACAGAGGGGGTTGGTGAGGCGCAACAGTTCCTGCAGTAATGCTTTCCTACCACTGTGGGCATCTAACCACACAAACAGCCTACTAGCCAGTGAGACAGAATGTGAAACAACTGATTTGGTGGTTGTTTGTTGGCTTCACCTGGATAGAAAATGGCCAAACATCCCCTCTGATCCAACTGCAGCGTTTCATAATGCTTACATTATTAGCTGACACAAAATTGCTAACAGTGCCAACATCTAAACCAACCTGAGCATAAGAAGGTTCAGTTCAGGTATAAAAAGCCTCAGAGGCCATACAAAACGCCCTTTATTGATAAAATAAGGGGGTTGTTGTTGCTCCTGCCTTCTTCCAAAAGGTATTGGCAAAAGCCGGCTAGAAACGCCCAGACGGCCTAGATCGCGGCGGGAGGTGGGAGTGGGTGAGCCGTTCAGGGATGGCCAGTGGTGGGAGCTGACCCTGCTGGCGGCGTTCTCAATGCGGGCGAGATGAGAGCCCAGCTGCTCTGAGGCTTTACGGCTGGCTTCTAGCCTGGCTATCATTTCCTTAGTGTTCGGCCTGAAAAGCGACTCCGTGGAGAAAGGGACTTTCATTTCAAGCAGTGTTATTTCTCCTTCAGGAAGAAGAGGCCGAGCCAGAGGTGTCTGAGTCCAATTGAGTCCCACCTGAGCTGTACACATAGACCGGTCACAGTCGATATCTACTTTTAATACATGTTCATTATACTACTAACATACTTTTTCTTAAGTGACATTTTGTGATTTTTAGTGATTTTATAATGGACATGTATAATGGGGTATTTTGTCCGGTGGTAAATGACTGAATACATCCTCCAGCACCGCAGTTAAGGAAGGGTTCTATAGCTTTACATTCGGAAATGAATTAGTGGCCTCATTTTACATTTAGCGTACATGCACGCAGGCTGCAGAGTAATTTGCAGCACAGTCTAATTTCTTTCTTTTTAAATCCCATTGCTAATGAAACCTACAGAACTTTCACTCACTGGTAGAGAGTGAATGCCTCTGGATGTTGTTGCTCAAAAAGATATAATTAAAAAAGGAAGACCATAGACTTTTTCATGGTTAAAGATACATGGATGACATAAAGTTAACCCTCAAAGTTCTAAAGAGCAACAACAATCCATCATCACTGTTATTCAGAGGCAGAATAAAGCCAAAAAAGAGCTGCTGCTTTCCTTTGTCTGTCATCTCTTGAGGTTGTTGCAACTTTTCTCAACACTCTGGTTGCTTCCTCTTAAGAATATTTGGGAACTTGTTTATTTCCAAATATTTCCAAAACTTTAACTTTAAACAGTGATAATTTTAGAGGAAATAATAACACATTTTTTCAAAAATATGCTTAGTTTAGTAACCTCTGGACGGAGCCAGACAAACAGTATTTATGCTAAGCTAAGCTAACCGGCTGCCGGCTATATTGTTTTATATATAGAACATCAATCTTTACAGGAAGTGAGGGGGGTTCATTCGGGGCCCACCACAAATGTTTTAATGCAAGGCCCCCGAGTGTGTTAATTGGGATCTGCTTCTGTCTATAAGGCTGTGTGAACTGTTACCATCCAAAATATTAATGTGGGTAGTAATGTGTCTCCTGATATCTACCTAGTGGAGCATTAGGCGTTAGGTCAGCTGGAATGAGCTGTGCTGTGTCTATCTGCTTTACTTCGAGCTGAATGGGCCACTTTGATCGCTTTGTGACTAACACACATATTGATTGTGTTAATACAAATGACAAAATCTGAAATAAATCATTAGGTATACGGTAGCAAAAGTGTTGCATACCTTTTAAACCTTTTTTAGCCATGACATCAACGTAATTTAAACTTGAATATGAGCAATGTGCGTGTGTGTGTGTGTGTGTGTGTGTGTGTGTGTGTGTGTGTGTGTGTGTGTGTGTG
>NC_048416.1:10471171-10485450 GCF_013103735.1 Etheostoma cragini | reverse complement strand
ACACACACACACACACACACACACACACACACACACACACACACACACACACACACACACACACACACATAGGTTGCTGTGTTCTGCCAACTATCAGTGTGACAAGAAAAGGGGAGAGGCTTTACTCTCTATGCTCCTACTACTAAACATTTTAATTCAAAATCACAGACATATACACACACACACACACACACACAAAAAATGCACTGGATTAACACAAGCTTTTATTTTGAAATGCTGGCTATCTTTACCTGAGGGAGCCTGACTGAATGTAAAGATGACAAAAACACATAAGCAGAGGAAGAGCGAGTGGGAGGGAGACAGAGGGAAAGAGACATAGCTACAGTGAGGAGAGAGTGGGAGGTAAAAAAGAAAGGAATACTGAAGGAGGAATAGGTGGATATAGTAGACACACTAAAGAGTAAAATAAAAATATACAGAAGACACAGTCAAAAACACAGAAAGAATGTGGATGGACAGATGAATGAAAAGATGGAGAGATGTTGGAGGACTGGACTATCACAGTGCCCTGCGTGTCTTTAAACCATGCTGATCAATTAAGACAGCAGCTGTGTAAGTCCTGTCAACGTTATTCCACCAGAATGGAGCAGTCCAAGTCTATTTAAAGGGGTATTTCACCGTTGAAAAGATAAATGTATCTTTAAATTTGTTCACTTATGGAGTAGAAATCTGAATTTTCTTTTAGTAATTGGTGCCTTGTAGGTTGAGAAAAGCCAGAAAATGTGTTTTTGGCTCATGTGGATTAAATACAACAAATCCCAGAATGCACTTGCTTAGCTGCTTCAGGAGTCCACTACCAAGCAACACCTACCGTTTACAGACATAGACAGGGAGGCATTCAACTCAACTCAAGTGTGTGTTATTGTCATTTCAACTATATACACGAAACAACATTTCAACGTGGCCCAAATGGTGTTACACATTTAAAATGTATAAAAGCGACATATGAAACAGGCTACATTGCACACACATTATAGGCTCCGTAAAGTTCAGCTAACACAATGATAGCATTAGCGCTTGAAGTGATGTAAACACAGATTATAAAAAACAGCCGCAAATTTGGGTAGAATGTAGAATGGTCGGCATGTAGCAGTCACAAATTCCACCACCGGTTACAGTAGTTGGATGAAAGCACACCATTTCTGCAGCAGTCCGTGTCCGTGTTAACACAGCCCACCTCTATGGGTCTTACCCTAAAGAGCAGCATCTGCTCGTAAGGCTAACAAGCCTTGTTCAGCCATGTTTCCACAATAACAAAAACACAGTAGTCTCTGAACTCACGTTGGGTGTTTAGTTGAAGTTGGATGTAGTCCAGTTTGTTGTCTAATGATTGGACACTTGCACGAAGGATGGATCGGACAGGTAACTTTAACTTTCCACCTAGCTGGAAATCCTGCCCTCACCTAGGTGGAACTCCTGCCCTCGGCGATGTCCCCTTACCTGGCAGCGGCATCGGACGACACCGCTGGCTGAGGTGCTGGTGTCCGTAGTGTGTCGAGAATTTCCTGCATATTCTCCGATCTGTACCTATGTATCAAGATGGCACACTTGTATGTGCATAATTGTTGTAAAGGTTTGCTGCTGAAAAGAGAACGCTGTAGCTCAACTCCAAGATGGCTAACACTCAACTTGCTTTTGCTCACTTTGGGTAAAGAGTCCAACCCCCTTTGAGCGTGGTGAAAATGCCAATGCCTATGGCCAAAAATGCCTCCAATGACGCTAAATGACAAATTTTGCGTCATTGGAGGCTTAATTCCAGAACCACAATACAGAGAAATCCAGTCTCAGGGTGACATGAGGGAGGGAAGCACGGTCATTCGAAAATACTACCAGGCTTCTACTAATACAAAGCTTAATGTTAATCGGTGAAGAATCCCTTTAAAGATAAATAGGGTAGAAAAGATGCCTTGATAGGGATGGTATGTTTTCAAAAACTGGTGTATACAATTTATACATTGTCTACATTGTATTGTACAATGATCAATGAACAATTTGCGTCGACAGGAGACAGTTGCGGTGGTTCGGGCATCCAGTAAAGATGCATCCTGGGTGCCTCCCTAGAGAGGTGTTCCAGGCACGTCCAGCAGGGAGGAGGCCTCGGGGAAGACCCAGGACTAGGAGGAAGGATCATATCTGCAACCTGGCCTGGGAACGCCTCGGGATCCTCCAGTAGGAGCTGGTGGAAATATATAATTTTGAAGAAGAGTGCCCTGGATTTCCTTTTTTTTTTATACTTAATTGAATTCCCAAGCCCAAACAGCACCTTCAAACATCTGACTAAACGAGCATACTGGACTTTTTTTGTCTTTCCAACACATTGTGTTAAACTGAATAATTATAATGGAAAAAAGGAGGATGTCAGATGACATTATTATAGAGCTACAAAGTGTGCATAGGGACGAAGCCGTTGCCAAAACCGTTCAGCCTTTGCCGGGGATGATGCCTGGGTTAATTAATTAATTTTACCCTACTTTATGTAAAGAAAATTGCCCAATCATAATGTTTCCCAGCCCCATTAGTCATTTTGTCCTGGCGGTGGGCCTGAGTCCAGTACAAGGCTTCCAGTGATGTTGACCCTTTTGGACACTCTTGTCCTCATCAGAGGAAAATCTTGGTCTCTCTGTGGTAAAGACGTTGTTGTTTCAATTTAAGATTGTAAGTAGTGGGTCAGGGTTAGCTGCGAGCTGCTGGAAGACTTTTAATGTGAAACATCTGTTAAGAAAGTGTTACGTTAGCTTAACATTACTCTATATAAATGATGGCATTGCTCTGGAGGGAATCCTGCTGGATGTCCCTCATTTCGACGTGCTGTCCTATTCCTTTTGCTTTCTTTGTGTTGTAATTTGTTTTTAAGTACACTGGTTAACTGCTCCTCAGATCTCTGCAGGGTAAATCCAGACAGTTAGCTAGAATATCTGTCCAATCAGAGTTTTCTTTTGCATGACCAAAACAATGTACACATATTTTGCAGAGGCAACGATGCTCCAGCCGGCGCTCAGCACCTCCCGAGAAGATTGTGATTGGTTTAAAGAAATGCCAATCCAGGAATGCTGTGGGGACTGGCCAGACCCTCCCTTGCGGCGCTGGGGGGAAGGTCTGGCCATGCAAGACTAGCTTAAAATTGAACAAAAAACTGCAAAGCAGAAGAGACTATAACGTGTTGCTCAGAGCTGCAGAGCAGGGAGTATGGCATGACTCTCAAGACAGAGGGTCGACATGGAGGAAGTCTTGGCTTTGCATAAACGGCAAAGTCCTCTTACTAAAACTTGATAGGACATACTTATAAAAAAGAGGACATTAGAAACAAAGGCAATTCTGTGCTATAAGCCTTTTACAAATACAGACACGGTTGCCTTTGCAGTGGCCATGAAGGTGATTTAAAGTACATGGAAATCAATTTTGGTGGTGTTTAAAATTAAAACAATCTGTGTACTGTACATGTAGGCTGCAGTGGTCTGTCAGCACATGTAATGTAACGTCTACTGACACAAGCAAAGCAAGTGATTGAACAACACAAGTTTGTGATGTCGTGTTAGTAAAGCAGAAGGAGAAGCACAAAAAGTATTTTGCTGCCCAGATAGGGCTTTGCATCAGGCAGCCAGAAAAGCGACAGAAAGTGAGAGGGACGGAGATAGAGCGGCATAGAAGAAGGAATAAAAGAGGTAAAGCGGCGCCTGTGTGCAAATGTGTGATAAAGCAACGGGTTGGGAGGGTAGAGAGATAGGGAGAGACAGGGACGGACAAGGGAAAGCGAGAGACAGAGAGAGATAGAGGAACATAGACAGTGAATAGACTGTTGAAGGCAGGTCTAACTCCATTTTGTCTCAGTGACTGTGTTTTGATGTGTGAGCAGAGATTAGCTCTATGAAACAACCGCTGTTGACTCAATTTATTGAATCTTTCTGTGAATACTAATAAAAAACATTACGTTTACTCTGTCTGTGTGTGTGTGTGTGTGTGTGTGTGTGTGTGTGTGTGTGTGAAAGAGTGAGAGTATCTACAGCATTTGTGAGCTTTGTATGACTAGAATACACTCAAACACACTCACAACATTGTGATCATATGAAGAAAACCATTATTACTAACATGTCAGTGTGCTATATGTGTGCTTTATGTTTGTATGTTCACATAATCTGCTGAAACACGTTCATAAAGCATTAAAAATTTGTTTTTAAGCATGATCTGCTTGTCCGTCAGTCTGCGTGTGTTCGTGTGTGTGTGTGTTTGTGAGTGTGTGTACATGTGGTAATGCGCTGCTGCTCGGTCGTTTAGCTTGTTGACACTTTGGGGTCAGAGCCATGCAGGGTGAATGGTGTTGGCTGACAGCGTGGAACCTCTTCATTATCCAGCCATAATGTTCTCATCGCCATCGGCTGCCTGGCTCCCTCCCCTCCCACGTCCCCTCGCTGCCACCAACCACACACACACACCGCCACCACCACCCTCCATCATTCATCGGCTGCCCTCTCCCTCTCCATCCCTCCCCTCCTCACCTGGCCATTTCCCCCTGTGCTGCTAATCATCACTGTCCATTCATCCTCCAGCTTGCTCCACGTCTTTTTATTTTTTTTATTCTCCCTCTCGCTGTCTCTCTCGGTGTCCATGTATCTGTTTCTCTCTCCCCTTACCTCCATCTCACTGACCCCATTCCACTGAAGTTATTACTTTCTCTCTGTTTCATGCTTTTCTCTCTCATCATTTTTACCTTCGTTCGTCAATTTGCTTTGATTTCTTGGCTTTAGCGCTGTGACTTTTAGACAGAAACTGTACTGCCAAAACAAAACAGACTGCGATATTTTGAAACTATACTTTGTACATTCAAACCCTATCAAGGTGATCACTTACAGCTTGGGGTCAAGTATTAAAAATAGTACATAGGAGCAGCATTTTTAAAGTCTTGATTAACTGTTATGAAGACATAAACTGCGCTTCTAACAAAAGTTCTGTTCTTTGCGAGCCACAATGCAGAAGCACTGAGGGCCACAGATGACTTCATTCTGTTTAGAGCCTGCCCATAAGTAGAGCTATAATAAAAAAAGGTAGAGATCTTTATGAGTCCACTCTGAACCCGATGAGCTGAAACTGACCAAGACCCAACCAAGGTTAATAACTAAAACGAACAAAATAACTAACGCCAGGTGGGAAAAAAACATTGTTGGTAACTGAAATAAAAATGAAAATGCGGCACTATAAAAAAAAGATAAATTACTAAAACTGTATTGTTTTTTTGCAAAAATACCTAAAGTACAATTATAATAAGATTATCGAGTAAATAGCCTATAATTTTATCTTTGTCAATGTCTTCCATGGAGCAAATAACGTTATAACTTCAAAGTTGACATGTCCGACCATAGACCTGTTTTACAGTCTATCCCATAGACATGTAGTTTCCAACAGGGAACCCAGAAATTACGACATTCCATGTTAAATTGAACACAACAAGAAACATAGTCCACTCCGTGCCCCTCGCCTGGCCTCATGGCGGTACCAAAAGTCGGAAGAAAGCGCCAGAGTCCTATTTAATGACTCTGTGTGTTTGTGTGTATATATATAAAATAAAGCTGGGTAGTGTCTTGTTCTATTGCCACAGGTTTCTCATGTGTGTGAATATATCTTATACTCAAGTGGGATATAAGTATCACATCTTATAACATGGTAATAAAATAAAAACAGTAAAAGAATAAAAGTTAATTTGATTCACAGTTATTCAATTTAGTCCAGTTATGATATATTTATCTTCTGTCTATCAGGTGGCTCCAGGTGTTTGATTGTTGGTGCCGGAGGTAAACTTTCTAAATGATTCCCACATCTAAGACCCATGCAGACATTAACTGTTTGTGTCTCAAAGTTGAAACATTTTCTTTGAGAGACAAAAAGGTCACAACCTTGTGTGCAAAGTTGAGATTTCTTAGGGTTTTTTCACTTAAGAGGAGAAGTCCGAGCTTTATAGCCAGGATAGAAAATAAGCCATTGAAAGTACTTCTGTTACCCAGCTATCACATCATTGTATTGAACAAAGTATCTTTTTTTCTGTACATTCATGACAAAGAGTCATACAGTGCTACTATTTTCTTCTTTTCAATTCAAACAGATCTTTGCCACAGTTCATGCTATTGATGGGTGGGGTACTCTTTTTACAGAATCTGTTCTTTTGAGTTGTTATAAATATGTCAAACCTTTTAAGGTTTGCAAAATATGGCGTCAGTTTCTTAGTGACACAGCTTGTTGTACACACTATTATGGTACATGCATGTCAGCTTCAACCCATCCCTCTTCAATACATTTACCAGTCCTCATAACGTTGCTCTAATAAAAATGAAATGTAAATTTCAATGCACCACTTAGCCCTAAAGCTTTTGAACACATCAAAGTCAGAAGAACGACCCTCTGAGGAGCATGTAAATGCACCATTAGCGGTGAGCAGTAGCCGAGTGGACGAGTAGGAAAAAGACTCGGAATTTGTGAGCACTGGCACGTTGGAATGGTTCAACAGGCTATCCTGGTACACTATTAAAGAGAGTCATCCATCATTTTTGCCCATCAGTAGTTCACGTCACCTAAAGGAAATCCACATCTGATGGTCTCCACCAGTGCCAAAATTGACTTACACAATTATCTTGGCTTTAGAATACACTTTGCATTCAGTGCGAACACACCTTATGTACCGCTCTTTACCAGACATGTTTTAAACTGTTCAAACGGTTCTGATGGAATGTAAACTCTAAAGCAGCATTACATTAAAAAACCTTTAACAACCACATTGGAGTCTTTTTGCGATTTACTTATTTTATATTTTAGTAAATGTTATTTAAAAAGTAATTTTAGTCCCAGGAACATGTCCAGTATGTGTGTCACATGGAGTATGTGTTGTAACTGAGAATGTTCATCCCTCTTTGGTCTCTCTTTCAGGTCTTTATCTTCCTTCCTCCAACCTTGGCCCTGCACTTTGAAGTAGTCCTCGTTTGCAGCCTGCAGCGCGTCTCTCCCCTCACATTTACCTGTCTCTTCTCCTTTCAAACATTTCTCTTGCCACACATTCTCCTCTCCTCATCTCTGAGCCCTATTTTCTCTCCCCTCTCTGCCTCTCATTCCTCTTTTGACTGCCAACTTGCCTCACTCTCTGCTGCTGCTGCTTTCTTCGACCCTCCACTCCTCTCCCAGTCACTCAATACTTTCAATTTACTCTCCTCCTCTTTAATCTGCCACTCCATTCATCCCGTGCTCCCCTTCATTATCTACCCCTATCGGCCTCCGCCTTCTGTCCTCCTCTTGCTGTCGGCTTGTCTGAAGGATGGATTTAAGGATCCTTTTTCTCCCTTTCCTCAATATCATATACTGCGTGCTCCCACTGTTGAATGTGTGTCATATTCACAAGTGAGTGTTTTTGTGTAGTTCCTTTGTTATTTGTCCCTCACATGAATTAACTTTTGTTTGTGGATTCATATTTCAATCAGGTAAGACATGCTTGCAGGTACGCAAATAAGATTTATTGTACAGCTCAATAAAATGTAAAAGGTCTTTAGCAATTAGACTCCATCGCTATACAATTTTTTCTTTGATCTAAATAGGTGTAGAGAACCATCAGAGCCCCCGATGGAATCTAGACACCGATGGTGGGGACAAAGGAGCCTGAAGACAAGATCGAAGGAGGCTCTGGACCGGTAAGCTGGATGTCTGGAGGAGGAAGGGGGGGTAGAGGGTTGCACTCTTTGCCTGCAACAACAGCTGAAAGCAAAGGGAAGAAACAGACTCAAAGCAGGGCTGTGACTCTGTGATTGGCCCTTACAATTTGTGGTCAATTCTGATTGACACTTGACAAAAACATGCTTGTCTCGCCTAAATGTGTTACCAAAAAAAAGTAATGCAGTTCCCACACATACTTTGTCCCTCTGGGACGTGCCTCAGGTCATTGGGAAGTTAACACTCTCAATTTTTTGTTCCAAGTGTCAGTGTGATTCTAGGTCTTACTGACACAGAGCTAAAGAGCTTAGAATGGAGAATTTTCATTTCCGTCCAAGTAAAGCATCTGAAAAATGATCAAGAAAACACTACTGTGAACATCTCAGATGGTCTACACACAAAACTAGTACCCTAGCCACATGTCTCAACTTAAAACAGAAATATCCCGAAGAAAAGCACTCAGAAAATTGATATTTTATGAAGTTACTTCTATAGATATGTTTGTGAATTTTTCTCATTTCCTTAAAGAAAAAAAGCCAAAAAAGTGCAAAATACTAAACCTCTCAAACACAAAAACAGATCCACATCAATCACACAAGTTAAAATCTTCTGGTCAAGTTTGGTATCAATCAATTTGTCTTCTTATTGGCTAAACAGGTAGGCTGGTTTCATAACATCTAGTTTTAACTGGAAGGAATAGCTGTCAATCTTTACCACGTTGCTCCTCCCTGAACTCTGCAACATGATTGGCTTCTATTAGGGCCATCTTGGGTTACACTAGACTTATTGGCTGACATGACTTGTCAATCAAATCCTTGGACGCCAGAGATTCCGCCGGTGTGCTGAGTGACAGTGTGGCAGACAGAGAGATGCGATCAAAACCCAGAAATTATGAAGTGTTTAGTTTTTCCGTTGAAACTCAGCCAGAAACTACAAGATTGTGAGTGGAACAGCTCGTTTTGGATAAAATGCCTTGGATATTGTAATTCCTTGGATTGCAGGCGATGTAGGATAAAAATGTTTTTTGGCAATCTTTCACCGTTGTGTTAAAAAACACGAGGAATAAGCTATGGATGCACACTCCACTTCAGACACTAGCGGCGCAGTATCCAGTATCTAGTATTTCTGTGTTTCTTTATTTCATAACAAGATTACAACTATAAATAAGTCATCTTATGCTTTGTGTGGACTTAATCGAATCATGAGACTTTAAGCTTTTAAATGGTGTGCTGCATGAGCGTTTTTATGAAGATTTACTGCTTGCAATTTGTAAGTGGAGAAAACGTTTTCTCTTAAGTGGAGAAAACGGTCCCGTCAGCGGGCCTCAAATCTGCAGCCAGACTGCAGCCAACACACAGATGGTGTGTGTTTTAACACTTACATTCGGATGATTGGAATTATTAAAAAACTCCTAAATACTAAAATAGTAGTTTAAGGTGTTTATATGATGTCATCCAGTGAGTTGCAGTAGTCAAGTTAATTATTAACACACATGTCCTTTAGACAGCTGCACGGTGAGGAGTTTCATTCGGTGTAAAGCAGCTGTGGACAGCAGACACTGTGAGAACCATTCATATTCATTTGCAAATGCAATGCAGACTTATTTACAGACATTCCTGCTTTAAACCCATGCAATGTTTATTTGTTAAATGTAACTGCTATTTGGCGAGTGTTTCATTAAAATGACTGTTTCAGCATTGGTGTTGGTGTATGAGCTCAGAGCATTTAGTTTGCTCTCGGAGATGAAATAGCAGCAGATTGAAGTTGCGGCAGTTCTTACAAGTCTATTCTCAGCGCGACATTTAAAACACATGTCTTTTTTGAATGAAACTCCCACCTTTTTGTTCCTCTCCTCCCACCTGTGCACTTTGTGCAGGGCACTTAAATATCACAAAGATGGGCAAAGCCAATTTCATGGTCAGGAAAATACCTAAATGTTGGAGCGCTTCTTCAGTGAAAATAGAAACCTGAAATGTCCTGGTTCGATTCCATCTGGGGACTTTTGGGGGCTCTATTTTCTATCCCCATGTTTCTTGTCTGTATCCTCACTGTCCATTTAAATTAAATGCTATCTATCAAAGGGGAAAAAAAATAACGAAATAGGATGTGGTATGTGTTCAAAAAATAAATCACAAATGTCCGCAGGCACACTGCTACACAAAAAAGCAACCACCAAAGACAGTGAGGAAAGTGTGTGGCGAAACGTACACATGAATGAACGAATACAAGTTTCCATATTTTAAAAAGATCAATTTTGCAAGTGTTTTATGAGGAACCAACTGCCATGAACAAGTTGCTCAACCTCAATGACACACACAATGCATTTGGTGTAACACTGAATGTAATCCGAAATATACTAATATTTAAACATGTGATATAGTTGTCCAGTGAAATGTCCTCCCCTGAAAAACGCCCACATTCTGTAAGTTGTTTGGTCAAGCAGCAATTACGACCTATATTGATTTACTTTATAGTAGGATTATTGGCCATAGTAGTTATGACGCGAGGAAAGCAGGAAGGAAGGTGACAAAGTATGAAACCGCCAAATTTTTACGTCACATGACAAACAAACAAAATGTTTGTGGAAAAACATCGGACTTGATCCAGGAGACCAGGATTAGTGACCCATTTTAAAAGAAAACCAAATAGCAAGTTTTTTTTTATTTTATTTTTGGAACAAACAGAACATATTAATAACTTGTTTTGCCTCTGCCTTTCATGACACCCAAGGTCACTTCACTTACAAAAAAAGGACATAAACAGGTGCTGAGGTTCACACTAGGAAATGCAGTAGGAGGATCTCAGTGGGTTTAAAACGTCCAGTTCTCACGGTAGAGCAGTGCGAGATCACCTCCTCTCCTAGATGAGCAAGGTTTACAGATGTAGACAAATCCATGCATGAAGGGCTGCTTGGTTCAGGTGGAAGAAATCTGCCACACCTCCGCAAGACACAAAACCTCCAGTCCACGGTCCACAACGAAATTGTCGTCAACAGAAGCCCCGTCGATGAGGGATCTAATGTTGAACTATCCAGCTTTCAGTCAGTTTGACTGGCCGTGCATATCTGATCTGGGCAGACAGGCAAGCACAGCATGGTCAACTCGTTGATCAGGCTTCAAATGACCGTGACCAATATTCCAGAGAAAGGGTAACATTTTCCCATCCTTGCAAGCCATGTAGATTGTTTTGCAACGACATCTTCGGAGGGCATCCTTAGGGCATTTGAAAATGTTACACTGACACACAAGCTCCGCAGAAGGTGCACGGCTCTCCCACAGCCGGTTAAGTGCACGTATTACATAAGTACAAAACCTTACTCCAGCAGATGTAGCCTATGTGGGTAGTTAATGTGGGTAAATTAGTCCTAGTGGCCTGGGCTGTGGGCTTGGGCTACTTAGGTAAACTTAACTTGCATCCTTTTGTAACCATGGCATCCTCCACTCATCAGGCATCATGTCAGACTCCAACCCCGTATAAAAACAAAATACGGCAGAGGGATGATGAAATGCGTAGCTATATATAACTATTGAACTTTGGTATTGAACTGTGTATGAGAATCATATAAAAATATTGACGTGTTCAATTACTGACAATAAACAAGCCAGACAGAGCAGCGTCAATCTTGCCAGCGTTACTGTATGTACAGCTGGGTGAGCTTATCCAGCAGAGCCTGGCGCTGAAGTCCACAAACAGGATCCTGGCGTAGGTTCTTGAAGAGTCCAGGTGCCAGAGGCTGAAATGATGAGTAATGTTGACTGTGCCGTCTACAGACCTGTTGGCTCTGTAGGTGAACTGCAGGGGGTCCAGGAGGGTTTTCTCTGATGTGACAGAGCAAGGAGCTCAGGGGGATGGTTTCAGGACTGCATTGTCTTTCAATACAATAGTAAAAAGTTGCTGAGGTTATTTGCAAGGCGACGGTCGTTGATAGATCTGTCTGAGGCCTCTCCGGACAGAAGCATTGGTCAGTCATTGGCTGAAAACTGCTTTTGGAGATTCTCAAAGTGTAATATTTTAGCCTTCCTCACCAGCTTGGTAAACCTTTACTTTGACTCCTTAAACCAGTCCCTGACCCCCACTCCTGTCCCCACTTGGTTAAAGGGTTTCAGTTAAAAACAAACAGCAATTTCATTTGTACATATGTTTAAATAAACACAGATGTCTGTGAATGGACTGTTCCTTCAGCAACCTAAGCTGCCTGAGCTTCGCTGTGAAACCGGGGCTTGTCAGTGTTGTACCTCTACAAGGATACGTGATGGAATACAGCTGTTCTCACAAAATCTGATGTAGGACGTCACAGCCTCTGTGTACTCGTCCAAACTGTTGGTAACCGAACTGAAACATCCCAGTCTGTATAGTCCAAGCCAATTCAAAGATCCGCCACAGCTTCACTGGTCCACTTTTTAGACCAACAGGTTTAAGAAGTTTTAGTTTCTGCCTGCATGAGAGACTCAGTTGGACCATGCCAAGGTCAGGGTGTCCCAGTGTCTGTGTGAACTGCTGACTGTAGTGTAACAGTGATGCAAAATGTTCTTTTCTTTGGTTGGACATTTCATAAACTGTATTTGGAGATTTCATGGCAGAGATTATCTTTGTTGAAGTCACCGAGGATAACAACATGACTTTTTGTAACTTAAAATAACGTTTTCAAAATCGTTTCAGTGGTTCATCAACTCGTAACAGGGTGAATGGCACTTCTGTATTCGCTTTGGCGCCTCTCTACCGGCTAAAACCGCACTATGCTAGTTTGCCAGATTGGGTTTAGCAGATCTGTAGTTCCAATGGGACACGGTACAGAAAAAATGTACAAAGTGTTGCTTTAAGTAAACTCAAAATAGAGTTTAGAGGATTTTGCATGTAATGCATTATAGAGGCTCGGTGACTGTATAAGTTGGGGGCTCACTGTACTAAGGTTGACTGCTCATTTGGGCTGACCATGAAACATACTGGTCCTGCACTTGGTCTGCCACAAACATCATCTAATGGGCCGACAGCAGCCTCTGTGTCGTTATGCGCAGCAGTTACACACTGGTGTAAACTGTATGCCATAATAGTGTATTGATTGACAACATGTAGCAAATCAAATTGATAAACTGATATAATGTTTTGTGATTCCCACACTTGTGTACAAATTGGGTGACAATATATAGCCCTATTTTGCACATAATAAATAGATTATACAGATAGATGCTGACTTCCATTTTTTATAATGTAATAAGTTTGGGGCTCTAAATAAAGTTTCTCCCAAGACGGTATTTGAGGGTTAAAATGCACGTCCACGAAAGTTTAGTTTTACCACTGACAGGAGCAGACTATTGTTCCATGTTTTTGAGAACATTATGGAAAGGATCCCTGCAGAGATAGACCTTTAAGTTAAAAAGTAAGATTCTCTTTTCTAACATAAATACATCCCCAAAATTGTTATCGCCCAATCCAACGGACTCCATTTAAATCAATTGTATCATCGTAAAACAGTTCATGCAAGGACAACAGAAACAAACTAAGACTTGAAGCTGAGACAGAAGCTGCTTTGGTTCGTCTTTTCACTGTTCCAACAATCACCACTCTGGTGTGTTTGGAACAAACACGTACATTTATACATATGGAAATATGCTGCCTCTATACACGTTAAAAGTATTGTTTATTTAAATGGAGTTTGGAACATCAGGAATGTTCACTGTGCACATTTTCCACTTTTGCAGATACATTGATGAAAAATGGTTTCATTAAATTGATAAAAAGGATAGTCCAAGCGGCAATACATTTCGTTCAAATTTGTATTTGCTATTGCAAAGGAGAAGTATTGTGATATTTACCAGTGTGTATAAACCTAATTATTAGGAGACAGGGGTGAATCTTTGAGTTCTTGGGCGGACGGTTCCCGTGCACGGGAAATAAACTCGCCGTTTTTCGGAAGTGCTGACTTCTTTCATAAATTGTAAGCATTAAACCGTCATAAACATGCTCATGCCATACATCATTTTAAAGCTTAAAGTCTCCTGATTCCATCGAGCCCACACACGAAGCAATAAGGTGACTCACAACGGTGATAATCATGTTCTGAAGTAAAGAAACACAGAAAGATTTGATTCTAATCGAGTGTGCGTTTCCTACCTGTCTCCTCGTGTCTTTAATCACAGCAGTGAAAGATCGCCCAAAACCTTAGTTTCCTACATCGAAAACACCCTAAGGTATTAGAATATCCAAGCCTTGTAATCCATAATTATCTGGTCCCTTCACAATCTTGTAGTTTCAGCCCAAGTTTTGACGTAGAGAAATCTAGATTTCTTCTTTTTCCCTGGGCACGCTACAGCAAAACCAAAGACAGCGTTACATTCTCTGGCTTGTGCAGTTTGCAATGAACATTGTTCCCAGCCAATAGGATCAGTGTATCTCAAGATACCCCCAAGCTAAGCAAATGAAATCTCACACTCCCCATTGGGCCCACGTGGGAAAGATTGACAGTGGAGCCCACAAATTAGAAGATAAGGTCATAAATGTTGTCCCTGTGTAGCCAATAAGAAGACGAGTTGATTGATACCAAACATGGCCAACAAAAACTATTCCTGTGGTCTCTTACA
>NC_048416.1:10427538-10471071 GCF_013103735.1 Etheostoma cragini | reverse complement strand
GGAGTGTTAACTTCCCAATGAACTCAGGGTCATCCCAGAGGGCCAAAGCATGTGGAAACAGCAGCACTTTTTTAAGGGGAAAAAATTTAGGCAAGAAAAACACATATTTTCAAGTGTTACTGAACAGGTTAAGTTTTGATTGACCTGAACCGCTGTCCTAGTATTTCCATTCATTCTGGAACACAGAGCAAACTTGTGTCATGAAGAGACGGCTGTCTGACCGGATGAATCCTCAATTGAAAATTTTTACATCAAAGTGGTAAAATGTTAGCACAAAATATCAGTTTAGCTCGCATTGACATAAAGCAATCAGTGTTTGTATCAGCCGTAGAGCGTGTAGCGGTGGAGCCCTGCAATGTGAGCTCAGAAAGCGAGAGGAGAGTGTAGTTGTGTGTCCATGCACGCGTGAGTGGACTGTCAGTAGTCACAGCAGTGCCAGTACTTCATATTCATGTCTCTCTCTCCCTCTGTCTCTTTGTCTCTCTTTCTTTCCTTCTCCCTGCGTCTCTCTCACCTGTTCATTTGTCGCTGCTTGACAGTTCTCATTATTGCCTTGGCACTAGCTCAGCATGTCCTGCCAAAGCAAGACACTGAAATGGAATTTGAAAAAAAGGGGAGAGCGTGTGGGAGATTGTAAATGAAGAAAGGGAGGAAGATGCTGACAGAGAGAGAGAGAGAGAGAGAGAGAGAGAGAGAGAGAGAGAGGGAGAGAGAGAGAGAGTTGAGAATCAGGAGTAAAGGGGAATCAAATCGGAGAAAAGGGAAAAAAAACAAAGCTATAAGTAGCGGTGTAAGAGAACAAGGAATGCTGCAGCATAATTAAAAGTACTTAACTCATGCTGGAATGACAATAAAGTAGCACAAACAACATTGACATGACAAAGGTATTAACATGGACACAAATACCTCTACACAGACAAACCTCAACACTGACAACACAGACAACGAACCGAACCTAGCAATCATCAAGACGACCACGCTGTACACACTGCAGTCCCACTGCAACACAAAGACAACAGCAGCACAGGTCTTTATACTGACTAAAGGTGACGACTCTGAAACTGTCAGACATCGAGGTTAGCACTGCTGAAGACACTCATTTATTCACTTAGACATGCTCTTCCAGGGACTGTATGATCTGAACGTTTCTGTCTGGAGCTCTGCCTTTTGTTTCTGCTGAGCCATGGAAGAGTTTTTTCTTTGTCTTTCATTAAGAAACAAGATCAAAAACTCAATGAGTTGTTGAAATGTTAACCCAGAATGCAAGTTCCTTCTGTGAGTGGGAAAGTGCTCACTAAATTCCATGCCCCTTAACCGATAGAGAAAATTCCATTTCATTCTCTGCATATTAGATGACTAATAGTCTCGCATTGCCAGACCTTCCTCCACAGCGCTGTGGAGTAGGGTCTCTCAGAACGGAGAAAAACGTGCTCTGATTTCTTTAAACCAATCACACTCGTATTGGTGAGCAACGGTGCCTTTGCCAAATAACCTTGTTAAAAAACTTGTTTTGGTGGAATTTGTTCAAAAGTAGTTTTAGTCTTGTCACAGAAAACTCTGATTGGACAGATAGTCTAGCTAGCTGTCTGGATTTACCCTGCAGAGATCTGAGGAACAGTTAACCACAGTCCTCAGAACTCCACCAGAGTTTAAAAATTACAACACATAGAGTGTGTCTATGGGTGTGTGGGTGTGTGTGTGTGTGTGTGTATGTGTGTGAGTAACAAAGCAGAGGCTAACTGTCAAATCTGAAAGCTTTCAGTGATTTTCTTTGTGAGAACAGAACCATTCATTCACTGTAAACACCCACACACATACAGGCAAATGTACACGTGGAGCATACTGTATTCTCAGCTCCTACGCCACAGGCACACACACACACACACACACACACACACACACACACACACATACAAACACAGACACACACACAGACATACACACAGAAAAAGAAGCTGTATTGATTATGATGAGTCCTTCATCCTTTGAGGTTATTAAATTATTGATCATAGTCAAAGACTATTAAAGGAATCCAAATGTCATGATGTATGTGTGAGTGTGTGTGACACACACACACACACACAATACATGACATTTATTGAGAGACAAAATGCAATGGTTGAGCAACGACCATTGTCCCCACAGGTATAAAGTAAATATCATCAGTAACGCCTGTGCTGAGCCACCTCATGTCTGCTGTTTGACATGTCCTGCAAAGACAGGACAACATGGCCTACAGTGAAGATGGCTCCATGATAGGAGGAGTAGTAATACACCTTTTACTCAACACACACACACACACAAAAACATGGTTCTTCTGCCGGATCTCTTGCTGAGCTTTGTTCTGGTCACTCTCAAAGTCAGAAAAATAAATCTCATGCTAGCGGTAAAAAAGCAATACAATGTAGGCTGTGGGGTTCCCCAATTTAAAAAGGAAGGCCTACTTGGTCAGAGGATGATCATTTATTCACGGCAGACTTTCACAATAGTTCAACCGAGTTGGCTCAGGTGTGGAGAAGGAAGGGTGCCTCGGGCTGTTCTTAGATCAGCAAGAGGCAAGCCGGCTACAAACTGCTTAATTTGCTAGCTGGGTGGGCTCGCTTTCCTCTGAGGCGGTGAAAACTAAATCATTTGAGAAACTCCAAACACTGCATTTCACTGCATTGCTAATTCTTAACAGATGCAATATGCTTAATATGCTTAATTACATTCTGCTTTTGTATTCTGTCGAATTTCGGTTTCAGCCCTGAGGTCAACTCAAAAAGGCTCGGCCATGTTTTGCATGCAACACCGTGTTATCTTTTCAAATATTGTAGATATATTGTAGAATAGACATCAGACATTTTAGTAGAAGTATGGAAGAACATTTGTTGGCGTCTTTAATCAGATGAAAAAATATATAACTTTATATGTCCACTATGAAGATAGGTCAGAAATGGTTTAGCTTAGCTTAGTTTGACAAGCGCAACAACTGGAGACTGACCTGGTGGACTACATTTACTTTCTTCTCTATCTGTCCTCATGGGAAAATGAACACATCATATTGTGCACTTAAAATGCAACAAAGGGCGTAGGCTACGGTCCACAGCACCAGAAATGTTCTGATACTGATACCAGTATTGGAAAAGCCTCCTGTACAGCCTAACATGCTGGTAGCGGTATCAGAAAGTACTGGAGTCTATGCACTGATACAATGTAATTTAGCCCTGAAGAAAATCTACGTTTTTTTCCATTATGGCTGACTGTCAAATCGAATAATAAAAGACAGTTCAATGGTACATTGCTTGTGTTTCTTCATGTTTCATTGTTTTAATTAATTGAAGTTTAGAAATTATATCACATCCATACAGGAATAATAGTATACAGCTGTCAAAACATAAAACAATACATGTATTTTTTAACATAGTTGTTTCCAAACAGTACTCAGTGTCAGCCGATTTGCAAGTTCGGGTATCTAAATCGTTATCAGGAAGCAAAAAAGATGGTGTTGGACCATTTTTACATAGCACACACTAAAAATACCAAAATGTAATAGATTGCACAATGCAAAAAAAAGGGATGACGCCAAATTATGAATAATAAGTGTCCAGAATCTCAGTGTGCCGCTCACTTTAGGAAGAGAGACCTTCTCCCATGTCTAGTATTTGTATAATAATAGAGGTAATAGAGGTTTAATATAAACTGGATCTGTCTCTGCACCCAAAGATCAGACCATTTTCCTCTATTTTGACACTGGATGGGATGGCAAGTGGGCAAATTTCATAGACAAAACTTTTGTTCCCATTAAATATTCTTCTCTATTAGTTCAATAGAATGTGTTAAATATTGCACTTTCTGGAATAGCTTATCATGCGTGAACGTATTGGTCAATTGGAATTGATCACTGGTGTTTAGGACCATGTCTAATTGTAATCAATGCGTAGGAATTCCTCAGAAACTGTTTGAGTGGAAAAATCATTGAAAGTAAAGAAAAAAAATAAAGTTTAGAAAAGAATCAAGGCATTCAAACACTCATATGATGATTTTCATTAATCACATGAAAGATGAAATAACGAGAACTTTAGTGTCTTCATTAAACCAAGGGGATTCAGACTTGTGGCACTGCAGGCCAGGCTCCGCTGTTACAAATCAATTTTATTTATACAGCGCTAAATCACAACAACAGTTATCTCATTGCACTTTTCATAAAAGAGCAGGTCTAGACTGTACTCTGTGATGTTATTTACAGAAACCCAACAATTCCAACCAAGAGCAAGCACTTGGTGACAGAGGCAAGGAAAAACTCTGCAGGGTTACACAGGGTTTTGTGCGGACAAAAAAAACACAATTTGCTGTCATTATCTGTCGTTGGAGCCACCTCCATGGACACATCTGCCTGGCTGTAATACTTTACTCCAATCCTCCACGCTGCAGCTCTCTCATCTCCCGCTGCCCGTCTGTCTGCTGCTTGTTATGTCAGAGCTTGCCATGCCTTCTAGTGTGCAAAGTTTGATTTTGAGGCGAAACATGACGCAAGTAAAAGCAAGTAAACAAACCGGTTATATGCATTATCTGCTCTCTATTTCACTTCCCTCTCAATTTTGATTGCACACACACTGGAACAAAGTGTACAGAGGCATAAAACGTACGCCTCCGCTTTCCACATATCACAGTCAAATGAAATACAGAGAGGAGGAAGTGTGGAGATGGGTTTAGAGGACAGAGAAGCTCTTAGGTGAATTGTTTTGTTGGATTAATGTTGAGGATAAATAAAGAGAAATCCGAGGTGTCGGCGAACTGTGATGAGCTCCATCACTCCACCGCCTCAATCAAATCACCCAGCTCTTCATATTTCACTCAGCTGCCCAATATCATTAAGACCTCTTCCAAATATGGACACACGCGTAAACACACACATACACTCACTCAGTTGTGCAAGCAAGCACAACTGTGTTGAAGCACACACACACTTTCACACATCAAATAAAGAGACATATGGCCTGGAAAGAAGAATGAAGGGAAGGGAGGGGGAGGGAGGAGGCTCAGGGGAGATGAACTGAGCGATTGCTGGATGTCCCAGGTAAACACATATGGACCCCTTCTGCAAGACAACCTGTATACCAACTCCCTGGTGATGTGTGTACCGTTCCTACACAATGTTACATTCATACGCAAACTCCTCTCAAAGAAAGTGCTGTGGCATATTTCAGTTTAAGTGCTGCTATTAGCTGCCAGTCAAGCAGAAAATAAATCATTACTTTAGTTTTCTTCTATTTCACATCCTAGATGATTAAGAGTTTAATCACTCTATCAAAGAAAAGGGAAAACATTGTTTACCTTTTGGTTTTGGTTAGAGATTTTGGGACAGTTGGCCCCTGTACACCAACATGTACTGTAATAGGTGTCCACTCCTTTAACTTCAAGAAAACATGACTAAGAGTCTGCTACTGAATCCGTAGATCCTGAAGGTGAAGCTTTTGGTTACCAATGGATGTGCCGATGAGCTTTGAGTGAGCATTGAAAGAATGAAAGTCCTTGGCAAGAAACTGGGGCTCGCCTAAAGAGGGGGAGGAAGAAGTTCAGACAATTATCAATCAGGTCAACTCTATTACAGCCAAATATCACAGAGCACAACTGCGCCTCAGAGGACTTTACAATCTGTAAGGACCTGGGTTCTAGTCGAGTCACCAACAGTCATGTCTAGAGTCCCCAGTGTCAGAGTCACAAGTTTAGAGAATAACAACTTAAGTTGGACTCCATTGTTGCCTATTACACATAAAAGTAGTCGGAAACTTCATCCAACTTACAAGTCTAAATTCCTAAATGCTTGAGTCCAAGTCATCAGTGTAGTCCAATTTGAGTCACAAGTCCAGAGAATAGCGATTCCAGTGAGACGATAAAGAGGGATCCGTCTCTCAGGACAGACAGACTCCGCTTCATGCTAGAGTTCTTTTGATAATAATACTGGTTTATGTGGAGGATTGTGCCACTGACAGTGTGGTGCCAAGGAGTTTTTCCTTCTATTGCAAACTGTCACATCCAGGTCATGTTTTTGGTTTTTGTTATCTCACATTCAGTGTTGAATTTTTTGTACCTCCTGTTTTATTTTTTGGGCATTTTAGGTCTTTATTCGACAGGACAGCTGAAGTCATGAATGGGGCGAGAGTGGCAATGACGCAAAGTGCTGTAGGTCGGAGTTGAACCCGGGCCCACTGGATCAAGGATTTAACCTCTATACATGCCCGCTCTACCAACTGAGCTATCCAGGACGTTGAGTACCTCCTGTTTCATGTTGAAACTCGCTGTCTGTCTCGGTTGTAGGTCACTCACCTTCGGGTGTCGGTCTGCCTTCCCGCCTTGTGGGATTACCCTAATGACCTTTATCTAAGTGGCTCCCCTCCTCCCTCATCACTCTCGTTGTCCTTTGTTCAGTCTTGTTCCTAGTGTTCCTTTTGTTCCAGTGAGCTAGTTCTGACCAGTGCCTGTGATTTTTGCTAAACCTCAGCTTTGGGATTTGGATGCTATTGTCTGCCTATTGTACTCTTTTTTTACAATGCATACCCTTGATGAAGGCCCGGAGGGACCAAAACCTTACCTCTTTTTAAATAAACGGTGATAAGCAGAGTGCTGGGCTTGTTCCTTTGTTTCCAACTCTTTTGCAAAATAAAATATTTTTCAGCCACCATTGATGGTTTACTGTATATTCTGTTTACTAATCTTTTTTTTTTTTAACTAACTGAGAAAGCTTTGGAAAACCTTTTTGCAATTAAGTAAGCACATAACATAATCTGAAAACTGCTGCCCTGGTTGAAAACCAATGCAACTGATGTCAGCTGGTATTGTGTCCACAAAGGAGTGCAATGGAAATTTCTAAGTGACCCCAAACTTTGGACCGGTAGTGTATAATAAATGACATCTCATCTTCAGCCATAGCTAAAATGATAAATCTGCTACCTGAATGTGTTGAGTGGTTCAAGGAGAGATTTTAGGTATCTTGCCCCAAAAAGTTTCTGAACCCAATCCTTACAGTGTCAATACTTGATTAAAAATGGCAGAAAAGCAGGAGGTAAAACCCAAGGTTGTCCTCACCTCAGGATAATGTCTCTCCAACCAATCGATTGGCCAGTGAGAGGGAAAAGAGAAGTCCTTTTAGTGTTCTTATTTAACCCTGCACCAAATGCGTGGACCTGTGTGATATTTCCGATGTACATAACTCTACTTCAGTGAAGGCAGACCACAAAGAGAATTTTCATCCCACAAACTCACGCTGTGTAATTTGAAATAGTGGTACCCCAGGTCTCATTCCGGTTAAAGCCGAACATGTTCGATTCCCCATGTCCCCAAATTCTATGTTGTCCACACAAAGATGGAAAACATAAATGACAATATTTGCATACTGATCTGAGGTGTTTGGGTTAAGGATTTAGGTTGGCATTTGTGTTCACGATCCCCGCAATATCTTTGTATCCATTGCAGTTTTAGCTGAAGTTAGTCTTGCATTGCAGGACCCTCTTTTGCTGTGCTATGGAGGAGGGCTAGTCCTCCTGGCTAGTCCACACTACATTCCGGGATGGGTGGAAAACTATGGTTTGTTGGCATTTCTTTAAACCAATCACAATTGTCTTGGCCGGACAGAGCCATGGTGCCCCTGCGAAATATCCTGGGGAAGGAACTTGTTTTGGTGAAACGTGTATGTTTAAAGTTTGTTTTTGTTCAGATTGGACAGATGTGCTAGTGCAGCTAGCTGTCTGGATTTACCCTGCAGAGATCTGAGGATCAGGGAACCATAGTCCTCAGAAATCCACCAGACTTTAGAACATCAACACCAAGAAAGTGCAAAGTGAGGGACATCCAGTTGGGACGTCACTACACAAAACTACACTATGTATTGCTTATCCTTATTCTCCTCAATCGAGATTTCATTAAGTGCTTTTGTCATCAAAGTCTCCCGAACCTTTTCATGTATCCAGAGGCCGTGGAGTTTTTATATAACAGGGTTCACTATTATTCATCCCAGTTTCTAGACTGTCTAGACTCTGTCTAGAGCTACAGTGCCAAGAGGACAGAAAAGTTGAATAAAAATTACCACTGACCAGTCAAAGCCTGTGCTATCTTTATTATTTCTGCCATGTCATGCATTAAATATTCACAGATTTACATTCAGAAGATGAGATAATTTGACCAATTTAATTGAACAATAATTCCTTGTGATGTACTAAAGCACCTGTTTAAGAGTTTAAAGGAGACCTATCATTCACATTTTAAGGTTTATACTTGTATTTGGTAGTTCTAGTAGAACGTGTTTATGTAATTCAATGTAAAAAAAGAAAGCGATTACAGGTTTTCCATGTCACGTTATTTAGAATATAAAACATAGAGAAATATCAAATGGGAAATGCCCAAACCGGTTTGACCTTTATGATCTCCTACTCACGATGTTAGTGAACTGCAGAAGGCATCATGTCCTGTGTGATGGATAATGGCTGAATACAAAGAGGAACAGGGTGTTCTCCACAGAATAACAAAAGGTGCTTTCCTATATTTATATTTTTCCTGTTTTAAATCAAGTTTTTATTGTCAGATAAGTGTCATAATGGATACGTATTAATATGAATTAGACTGATATTCTTTTGCTGTTGCAGCCCCCACTTGGTGATTTAGACCAAAAGGACACATTAATACCTGCATAACACAGCTGGAGACAAGTGCTTTCCTGATGCTATTGTTAATTTGTGAGAGTTGGCTCGGTCAGCAAGAAACTCATTACCTGTTTTCAGGTTTAATCCATCCAATCCAGTCTAGCTGTACTGCACAATGCCATTAAAACAACAATACAGCGCATCTAAAGAGGGAGAGAGAGAGACACACAGAGGGAGATAGACAGAGAGAGAGAGAGGCAGACAGAGACAGAAAAAGAGACAGAGAGAAAAAGAGAGAGGGAGAAAGAGACGGGGGGGGGGGGGGGGGGGGTGGTGATGAACAGACAACTGAATGGTTGAAGTGATGGTTGAGATGATAGGATTTTGAAGATTTAAAGTAAAGTTGAACAGAAAAAGGTGCATTATAACTTTACAGGCAGGGTGTCATGGAATCTGCCGAGAGCCTCTATGGCATGGGTGTCATGAGATGCATGCATTTTTTAATGCATAAAGACTCAAATTTTACCTGTTCGTGAGAGCATAGAGTCTATGCTCTCACAAACAGGTAAAATTTGAGTCTATAGGCATTTGTAGTAACTTTGTGTGTGCTGCTGCACTACTGGTACGTGTTTATGAGAACCATGAATAATCATCTTGTTCCTGAACCCTACACGTATGTGTCATGGGCTGTAATGAAAACCAAGTCCTCTAGGGGCCGCCAGCCGGGCTTTAGACTTTTCGTCCTGTTAATCTATTATTATTGATATCCCATTATGAACTGTAATGCATTTTGTGGGTATCAGTCAATTCCATTTCATTGCTTTTTGCAGAGCAGGGCTGAATTAGAATCGGGCAGCGATAGACGGGAGAGGTCGGGGATGAGTGGGGCTGTACAGCTCCATTAAGACAACAGTTAAAGCAGTGGTGATTACAGAGCACAGAGGAGACATCTCGGACCAAGAATTATTAGTCAGCAGCACACTACTCAGCACTAAGGACAGGGCCAGGGTCTCTTCGTACTACGCTCCAGTACACGAGCCGACGTGCTCCGTCCCTGTGCCAGAACACAGCGGTGGCTGTTGTTGGCAATCCGGCCTCTACCTGTGGCAGTCCAGCTTTGATGATGATGACTTGTTCCAGCTGCGGTGATGAAGATTCTCCCTGCAGTGACGACACCTCTGCCACAGGATGGAAAGGAAACACACTGTGAGAATTGCATTTCCACCTGACTGACTCTGATTCCATAACAGTACGTGTTGTGTGTATTTAAAGCTGGCGTTAATGGCCTTTTTTTTTTTATCCCAATGCATATGGATTACATATTTACAGCAGGATAACAAAATTGCTTAGCAACTTTTTCCTCACTTTCCTCCTCAGATCACTTTTCTTTCTTTGTATCTCTCAGGGCTCAAACACAGTGGGCCATCAGCTCTTAATGATGAAGGACAGAACCTACTGCTGTGCACTCAGCTACTGCTATATTGTTCTGATACTGTAATGAGACTGAACGAGCAGTGTGTGTGTGTGTGTGTGTGTGTGTGTGTGTGTGTGTGTTTGTGTGTGTGTGTGTGTGTGTGTGTGTTATCGTTGTCTAATGGTTAGACTTAAGGGCGCAGATGAAGATTCAATTATTGTGGCCCGTTGATGTTCACTGCCCTTGGCCACACACACACACCCACACACACACACACACACCATCAGGCGTGCACACACTCACAGAGCAGCACGGATCTATACACTGTCACAAGATTGCCCACACACACTTCATATAATGCCCGTAGTTCATTGACCCAATGCAATTTGAATGCCCTCAACACACAGATAAACAAGCGTGCTTGCACACACTCACAACACACTCAACAACAGAGTCATTTAAGAACCCTGAAGGAGCAATATCCAAATCTGCCAAAGAGAAAAGAATGATAATTCTATTGAGAGTCAATCTCGGGGGCGTTTTGTGATTATGGTTATTTATTTGGAGCCGCGCGGTACAGTCAGCGTCAGAATGAACGCAAATATCGATCTCTGCTAGGATATGAAAACACCTGCAGGCCTCAAATCATTCCTCGCAGTCTCTCTGCACAACTCTCATTCAGTGGCTCCATCTCGACTCCTCTCACCCTCCTCCTCCTCCGCTTAAGTTTCACTTGCTCTTTACTGCCTTCTCATCTTTTTTCAAGATGGGTCCTCTTAGGAAAAAACAAAACAAAACATTAGCCACTTTAGACAGTTGGCTGTGTATCACTTTTGGAACTTCTTCTCCCTCCTACCTTGACAGAAAACAGCAGCCATATACAAACAGCAATACGTTGAAAGAATGGTTGGTAATGTTTTTTCTTTGGAAACTCAGCCGCAGCAAGTCCTTGGGACAGCGGTCTGGAGAGTGTCCATTTATCCAACACGTTGGTCCAGATCAACATACTTTAACAACCGTCCGTCATCACCTTTTGGTATAGTACCATTAGAACCATAGGTATCCCGTACGTACATGTACCTCACTCCCTAACTATAAGCTTTATCAAAGAGGAGAGTTTTAAGTTCACTCTTGAATGTGGTAACGTGTCTACCTTGGGATCCAGACCGGGAGCTGGTTCCACAGGAGAGGAGCCCGATAGCTGAAGGCTCTGGCTCCCATTCTACTTTCAGAGACTCTAGGAACCACAAGTAACTCTGCATTCTGGTAGCGCAGTGCTCTAGTGGGACAACTGTGAGCTCTAAGATACGATGGTGCCTGACCATGAAGAACTTTGGAGGTCAGGAGAAGGATTTTATATTCAATCCTGAATTTGACAGGAAATCAATGCAGAGAAGCTAATACAGGGAAAATTGCATCTCTTTTTTTGTTCTTGTCAGCACATGTGCTGAAGCATTCTGGAAAGTCTCAAGGGACTCATTTCAGCAACCTCATAGTAAGGAATTACAATTGTCCAGTCCTGAAGTAATGGACTACTTTTCGGCACATTGAGACATATTGGGACAGGATGTGCCTAATTTTGACAATGTTACGCGGGCGATAAAGGCTGTTCCAGGGATTTGTTTTAAGTGGGCGTTTGAAGGATATAAATAAACTAGAATGCTTGGTGGAAATGAGGCTTTTGGTCACTTCTTTTTAAACACCATCATTTGGGCCAAATTTCAGCTTTGTTCCATGGGTATGTGGAAAAAAAATGGACAGAGGTTCATGAAAGTCTCACTGGGTATTCACGGCTCCAAGTAAAGTTTCACTTGTCAATATTCATCTAGTAAAGTAATTTATGTCCTACAATAAGACAAGCCCAAGAAGCCTTACTCACAACTGAAGATCTACCAAACGTTTCAACATCTTTTAGCTCAATGTTTAGGTTTTATGGCACACGCATTATGTGGTCTCACAGTCCAAGTAGCTTTTTTCTGCTGTGATAAACCCACTGTAGTATCGGCTCAGCTCCAAACACTGGTGAACATAGTGAAGCCTTTTGCAGCTAAAGAGACATGGAGTTTTAATAAGCCCAATTATGGTCCCCTAAGGCAGAACCCTTTTAATCTTGATTTTTCCAGGACCTGTTTACTTGTACATTTGTTTAGTTAAAAACCAGGCCAATCTAGTCTTATAATGTCAAATTATAGCATTATATGTCTAGACCACACTAAATCATTTACAGAGACATAACTATTCCAGTGCATTTTATGCCAAGTCAGTCCTTTTGTTTTCAGTCTCCAGTTAATTCCTGTCCAACCCAGTCCGGCCCAGTCATGTGCAATCTATTTCAAGCACCAGTTCAGTCATGTCTTGTCTTGTTGAGTCAAAAAACAGGAGAAAATCAAAGAGACATGCAGTGGAATATGGATCAATAAAGCAATAATAATGAAGTGAGAGAGAACTGACAAGAACTGAGGACCGGTGGTGGTGATGGCGGTAGTATGGGGAAGAGGAGGAAACTGTTTAATGAAAAAAGGTGTATTTGTGCTACACTAAGTTCAAGAGTCCAGTAGACGGTCTGCAGTGGACGTGAGTGATAAAATAAAAGCGATCATCAGCATGGAAAGAAGTGTTTATGAATTATTTACAGGTCCGGGGGATTTACAGTATATGCCAGCTGACTTAGCTAAGGACCCACTTCCTCTTCATCTCATTATTTACTCATCCCATCTTCCACTCTGTTTGACCCACACCCTTTACACACACACACACACACACACACACACACACACATACACTCTCTGCCTGTCTACGTATATATAACATCACTTTCATCTTTATATGGTCCGTTTTCTGCTTTCCCTATCATTTTTGTCCTTCTTCACCTCTCTTCCTGATCTGTTCATCCTATATCGTTTCCTGTCATTGCTCATTCCCTCTGTTACCTCTTTTCTTTCTTTTCCTTCATGCTTACCCTATCTTCTTTCTGTGATAGATTGGTCACGTTGGTGATTGCAGAACAATGTCACTTTAATCCATTCTTCCCACACTAGTTGCTTTGCGATTGGCAGTTTCAGTCAGTCAGACAACCACTTTGGTGGCAGACAAATAGACAAAAGGAAATGAACAGAAAAGAAAAATAGATAGACCACCAAGAGGTCCTGTAATGGGGGGAGAACATCTGTGGCTCCTTGATCTCACAAAGTTGTTGTTGATTATGCCAGCTCTCACAGAACATGTGGTTCTTCACCTAAGCTAAGCAGTCGCATCATCATTGTAGCATCACTATAAATACCAATGCAATGTTCAGCAAAGATTCAAACTATCTCATTTGGTTTCAGTTATCACATTATGATTGTTTCTGTGCCTTTTTGCTGGCGTACAATGAGAAGGTTGCATACTTTGAATCACAGCTGAGCTGACGCTGGTGCTCTCAGTTACCAGGGAGTGGAGTTCACTGCTCAAGGCTTCTAATCGGATGGGGAACAATGGCTATTCAGTTGACTTTCTAGATTTGAATGTATTGATTTGTTGGAGCATGCACCAAACACCCTTAGTGAACATAAATCCCCAAATGACCTCCAAGCTAGCGGCTATTATGTTACGACCACCCTCCTTGGTGCCACCATGAGAGTAAAAAACGCAGCAAAAGTGCCCTCTAAGATGTCCCTATAGACTGAACACAATGAAGTTCCCCATGGGGCCCTTAAATGGAGAAAAGGTGATACAGTTCCACATGGACTGCCCTATGTGCTAGAAAACGTCCTGCGTGCCGGTAACCCACTGCATGCAGCTGTGTATTTTTTCACTTTGTTGCGCACACAGACAGCCTGAGTCCACCACTGTTGAAACCCAACGCAAATGCCAATTATGGGAAATGGTGTGAACTTTGCAATTTGGGGGGAATAATTTAATCCTATAACAAAGCCAAGGAGGTCTTTTCTAAAATGGACGGCTTGCATCCCTGCAAGCAAAACAAAGATAGTGAATTGCCAGAGTATGTCGTCTGCTCTAAGCCCCCTGCCACAATGATCCCTTCACACTGACTCATGATTTAAGACTGGGAGATAGCACACCAGATGGTCTCCTGTGGGGGGAAAACTCTGCCATGAGAAAGGAATGGCATCAAAGGAATTCAGTGAAGTTCCGACTAAATATTGCATTCTACATGTATCTTTAAACAGCTGCAGTATGGTAGTTATTCAGATTTAGAATTAAGATTCAAAGAAACTTGGTGGCCATCACAGCGTGTGGGAAGTTAAAGTTTGATGTGACACATAGTACACACAGATAGAATAAAACAACATTGCATAAAACAGTAGTATAATGTGGAGAGAGTGTTGATTTGCTTTGTAGTACTGTTTATAATATAAATGGAAGTTGGAATGATGAACTTTTTAACACTGACTTGTCTTGGCTTTGGTTGCTGATATGCTTAATTACTTGTGTTAATTATTTTTGTTTCCAAGCAACCAATTACACTCTGGCCGTTGAGTTGGTATTTGAGTGCGCAGCCTTCAGACAATTCTTATAAGCTAACTTTGGAAAATAGTAGTCACAAATAAGAGCCAAATCATTAGGTTAGAGTCTTAATATTTAATTGTTGAAACATGACCAAATGCATTATGGTCTCTTGTTACACTCTGTATTATCATCTCAATAATTCACATTACTATCACATTCCCATGTCCAACCGCATCTGCAACCTCTTCCCCCAACACCCTTCTGACATCGTAATTAGGTGACCATATTTTAATTTTCCAAAACTGACAATCTGACAAATACGGCCGCCTCAAACAGCAACTGGCTACTAGCGTCGAGGTCGATATGTTCAGCTGACACTATGCATGAACATTGTTTATTCCATCTTTTAATCTAGCATGGGCCTTTTTTACATCGATAACCAAATATTGAACAAATAAACAATTCTTCTTACTTAGTATATTCCACTCCTGGGTAAGTACACCTTGCTCCAGGTTCGGGTGAGCTCAGTTATAGTGCAAGATCCATAACCCAACACAAAACGGTGTAACTAAACTGGAACTTCAGTAGATGAATTTCAAGGAAATCTACATCACATTGACTATAGAAAACAATACATAGGTTCTTTAAACAAAATAAAATGTCCTTGTGTGGAGTTCTCTAAATTGTGTATCCAGGTTAAAACCTGATGAGGAAGTTAAATCAGTCAAAAGTCATGAGTTCAAAGTTCAATATTGCCTATGTATATCGGCTGTTGTTACCAATCTGGGGGACGGGCACAATCCTAGCACATTAAAGATATTTTATCCAGCAGCTTCAATGCCAACATAGATCAAATTTCCTGGAAGTTGCAAAGGGTGGCTCGCCATCTACTGGGTCGCTGGATCTTCCTCAGAGAATCTTAGTGAACTCAAATCGTTAGCTTGGAGAGAAATTGTTATTCCACTGGAGGTTCTTTTTCTGCTTCCTCATAATGCACTGTAAACTTCCGGTTAAAACAACAACAGGTGAAGCAATGGTGAAAAGTGATTAATTTTAAACTTATCGTTCCTGGTATTTGGTGAAAAACTAAACTTGAACTTTAATCTACTGTACATAATTGATTTGGTAGTTTTTGTACCAAATCAAACTTGTATTTTGATTATTATTTTAAACCAATTTTCAACAGGGTTCATTAGTTTAATTAGTGTTTTTCCTTAGGTGGATTTGGGACTGAAAGAAATAAGAGAAAACATGTTTGGAGAGTGTATCCTTTGGACTCTTGGACTGATCAAAGTTTTTGAGACAATGAGCCGATTGACATTTTCTAACTTCTTGCATTTTGCTAGATCAGATAGTTATATGATCTTAAAAAAAGAGCTAAGTGTAAATGCATAAGATGGAAATCTGCTTTTTGAAGCACCTTCTGGAGGATGTTTGAGACTTATTGGACTCAGGCTTTATGGTTGTAATACTCAGGGAGAGAAAGAGAGAAAAATTAACCATCTCCTTGATTTCATTTTGTTTATGGAAAAGGAGAACTCAGAAATTAATAAAAGGAAATGTGGCCCTACCAAGCCATGGCCAAGCGGACCAATCATAGTTGTTGCGGTTCGGCGTAGGGTCTGTAGCTAAGCCGTAGGGTCCATAGCTATGATGTAGGGTCCACAGACACTGAATCTAGCCATTGTTCTCATAAAAGAAACAAGGAAAGCTAGCAGTTAGCAAACAGCCTTAGGTACCTCACCACCTTAGTCTGGATCCTGATGTACGAGGAACCCAGACAATAAGAAGGATTGCATCAGATGAACAGTCAACAAAAACGCATGGTAAATGCATGTTTTAGATCTCCTCCGGACTTGATCTGGATATGAGATTCTTGAAAGGACCGGTGTAAGTATGGCCAGTTTTGCATTGTGCCTGTAAGGAATTGCTTTTCCAGAGATACCTGTATATCAATTCACTGTAAATCTGTGTTCTCAGACACCTCAACCACCTGCATTATATTCCTTACCTTCCGTCACCTTTCTGTCTTTTCCCTTTTTAACATTCTTTGCAATGAGCACAAATGTGGCATTATAATGCATCATAAATACATTGTGAGTCCCTGACTAGGCTAACACCTAATAGGACACCAGTATAGTTAATAATGTGTTACCAAATTAGATGTAATTTTCTGATCTTTGCCTCGTGATTGTAGTGTAACAAAAGTCAGCCTGTTTCTAATGGCTTCTAATCTGCTGTCATTACATCACAGTGCACTTGAGTTAAAGCAGTACTAATGCCTTCTTTGAGAAGTAGGAGATCTAAGAGGGCCAGCGAGGGTACAAGCAGCTGCAGAATGTGGGGATCCCAGTTATATCTGAGATGAAAAGACGACCCAGCATGAAGATTACAGTAGCCATTTATTTTGTGTTACTCCAGGCTAATAAAGCTCAGTGCTGTGAACACTTGGCAGAGCTTGTAGAGACATTGCTTTGGAGATGCTGGAAGGAGTATTTTGTCCCTTTCATCTTAGCTAGGCGAGCATGTTCCTGCTGCTTTCAGTCTTTTTGCTAAGCTAGGCTAATGAGGTTCAAGATCTATCTCTGCACTGATTAAATCAAACTGATATTGATCTTCTCATCTTATTCTGGGTCAGTAGGTCCGTGTTGTTACAGAGTCCCCATGTATACATCTCTTAGAACACAATATAACACCATGTGGCAATCACTAATGATAGGATTTAACTAAGTACATTTACTGACCTGTATTGTACTGAAGTGCAACACGCTGAGCGGGCTACTCTGCACAACAAGTCGGTTTAGTTGTGATCAGTACAACAACTTGGAACATTAGACTTAGCAAAAAAAGGACAACCAGATTTTGCCAAAATCCCTGTGAGCTATAGCGTTGTTACATCCAAACTTAAAATATGTTCTTCTCTTTGCTGCTGTAAGCAGAGATTGGAAGTAATGAAGTACAAATACTTTGTTAATGTACTGAAGTAGATTTTTCTGAAAGTTTTATTTAAGTGCTTTTTGTGGCGACTTTTTACTTTTACTCCTTACATTTTTATACAAACGTCGGTACTTTCTCCTCCTCATATTTTACAAAATTGGCCTGTTACTTTAGTTTTGTACAAGAGATTGTCTATCAGGAGTAATTGTGAGTGCATGTCGGAGAATAGCGCGGACACAAGCCTCACACCGCGAACGGCGCCCCGCACGGAGAAAAAAGACTACTTTCCCGTCGGAGGATAATCAGTTGGGATTGCATGAGTGCGTCCTTGGCAACAGTAAATTGTATAACATACTGTATGTTGTCAGATCGTTTCAGCCTGTTGTTGTATTGGTCTATAGTTCTTGCACATTTAAAGCAAGTTAGCTAGGGATTTTGTTGTTTGTGTTCTTCACCTGTTAGCTAGGTTGCATTTTGCATTAACAGAGATATGTTGTCTCTGTCCAAGTTTTAACAACTTGACAGATTTGGCAGTATTATGGATTCATTTGCAACAAATCAGTACAGCTTGATGGCGCTAACGTTAGCACGTAGTAGTATGGTAGTATAGTTATTTTCTTTCCAAAAGCCATATCTGAACCCACAAACATACATGTAAATTCCTTTAAATGTTAAGGGGAAGATTAAAAGAAGGGAAACTGGATCTGTGAATTCTTAAAGAATCACAACTGAATTCATTGCTTGTTGCTCAGTCGGAATCTTATTAACCTGGAGTCCCTGTCTCTGTCAAAATAATCATAGATGGGATATTTTAGGCCTATAGGCAGACATCCATTTCCCATGTGACCAATGGTGTAAAGAGCCTTTTTTCCATGTCCACTGAAGTTTCTCAGCGTGTACTCTAGTAATATCTGTGTGGTCCAGGGAGCTTTGCGTTAACAACAACATTTCGCAAGGCTACTTTTACTTTTATACTAAATTTCCAAGCCTGTACTTTAATACTTTCACTTGAGAAAAGAAGATAAATCAGTACTTCTACTTCTACCAGAGTATTTTTTACCACAAGCATCTGTAATTTTACTTAAGTACAGGCCATCTCCGGCTTTAAGTTGTCATTTTTTTACGGCAAAATCTGTTCAACCATAAATTCTTATCAAATATAGACCTCTAAGAACGTAGATGATTGCATCTGATGATCAGTTTCACACAAATTAAAAAAATAAATTTAAATATTCCTTAAGTAAGAGGGCTATGAAATATAATTGCTACTAATCATTGTTAGCGTCACTATGACTGGCCGCGTTCGGCGTGAATGGAGCTTGTCGCAGAGCAAGCATGCACACGAAGGAGGTTCTGGACCGAAAACACTGAGTCATCTTTCTAAAAATTTAAACTTGAAGCTAGATATCTTTGAGCGTATCAGCGGTACCTTAAACAAAATCGCCCCCTGCCCTGCTTTGGATCTGAATCCTTGCTAAAATGTGTTTCAAAAATGTTGGACTGTTCCTTTAAAGTAGATTCAGTCCCAGCTGTGGAGGCAGAGACAAAGTAGAGGAGAGAATCAAACTAATTAAAAGTCTCTGAACCTCATTTAATGGAAGGCATGCATCTTAAAAGAACAAGAGAACCTAAAAATGTTCTTACGGCATAATAATATGAAGCATATCCAGCTGTGACATCAACCAATAACTATCGACTGAACTGCCCAAAGTGGGGTCTTTTCGCCAACATTTGATCCATGATGAGCAATCACATTATTATTTCCTAAAAAATTTGAAAGGCTTTGCCTGTTTAAAGCCTTGATCCATCGACATCACAGAAATTAAACTTGTGTCACAGCTGCAATTCACTCTGAATTTGCTTCACTTGTTATAGGGGGAAATGAAAAAAGATACTGAGATTAAAAACAAGTAGTTCAATCAGAAATTTCCTTTTTTTTTGCAGTGCAGCTAAGATGTCAGGCACGTAGCCAGTCAGTCAGCCAAACAGTGTTATTAAGTTTTCTGCAATGCTTCACTTCTTCATAAAACCATGATAAAGGATCTGCTTTATGGATTCTCGTCAGGATGCAAAGCCATATCCATATTACAGTTCCAATTCAGCTCATTAATTTTTGTACATTATAATAGTTGCACTGCTGATATGTGTGTGTGCGTGTGTGTGTGTGTGTGTGTGTGTGTGTGTGTTTGTGTGTTTGTGTGTCTATCCCGTTTTCTTTTATTGTACAGCTTCAGTTCTGTTCATTTTTGAAACAAGCTTTGTGTTGTTTGCTGTATCAATATGTAATTAGAGGCTAGAAGCCACTGCAGTCTGGATCGTTCGTGTGTGTGTGTGTGTGTGTGTGTGTGTGTATGTAATTCCATGAAGTTCCTTTATGTGCCATCATTATACTTACTTACTATACAGACAACAGCCCTGCAGCCATTGGAGTGCAGAACACACACACATTAGTTGCACATACACATGCACACACACACACACACACACACACACACACAAACACACACACACACACACACAGACGGACGGTTTGCTGCTTAATGGAGCTCTCTTCTTCTTTAATGAGCGTTGTAGTCGTCCTTCTCTCTGCTGTCCCCCTCATTACCTCTCTGTCTTCACTCTCTATTCTTCCTTCTCTTCTCTGTTTTTTCATACCTGTACCTCCCTCTTTCATTTTTTTCTTCTCTTGCTCCTTTATTCCATCTCCCTTTCTTCCGTTCATTCTTTTGTGGATGTCCTACTCTTGCTGTCTTGTTCTTGCCTTCTTTTCTTCCTTTCCTGCCAAGGTCTTTCTCTTTCTGCAATCATTGCCTCTTCAAATTTCGCCTGTGTCTTTCTTCCCTATTTGGTTCTCTCTTCTCTTCTCTCCTTCCCTTCCTTCTATCCTTTCACTCCATTCCTCAAAAGAACTAATGGCACAATGTCACAACAACATATTGTCTCATAACATTCGAGGTAACTTAGTCATGAGAAACTTTTTCTTCGTTGACACAACTCAGTCTCCTACTGACATTTAGCTGCCACCATCGCTCTCTTCACCAACATAAATATCCAACATCTGGCTCGAGGTAGTTCACTTGATGGGTATGTATCTTTGAAAGGACTAATTGACTGGAACACTGATTAATTTACAAGCCTGGATTATGACAACACATTATCATTTTAACAGCTACTGTGTCTCATCAGCAGCACAATACACCTAGTCCACTGGCAGTGTGATTATGGTTTGATTGGATAATAAATACAACAGGGAGGAGATCCCATTGGACAATTGTTGGAAGAAGTGCCAGTCTATGTCTCCTAATTCACATTAAAGGAAAAACAGTGGGGGGATTACTCTTCAAGTGTCATGGGGGGACACTAAACTATTGATCTGCAGAAAACATGATCCATACCAGGTTCTCGAAATCAGTCATGCTTACATCGGGCTACATCATTACAACAAAGTCAGACAAGGCGGTAACAACATCACACATGATGGAACCTGAACTTCTAACGCTCTATATTTAAACAAACTGAGCACACATGGAATGTCACTATCAATCCCTCATTGCACAGGGACATGTTTACCAGTATGTGATTATAAATCAAGACATTGTTCCCCAAGGCATTGGGGAACAATTTCTAACAACCATGAAATGTGGTGTACATGCTGTTTTAAAGATATTGTACCAGGTAAGTGAAATATTCAAACTGGTGATGTTCCCAGAAGATAAGTGAGTAGGATCAATCTGCTGGGGATCATGAATACTTTATCTCTCCATTGCACGGTAATCCAGAAGTTAGACTTGATCAACATTCAACAACCATTGCTAACAGTTTGCTGGTCAGTTTGCTTGAAAATCATTAATGTGCTCTGTACACTAAGAGTTCCACGTAAATTATTAATGCACTCTAATTGTACACTCTACCCAGTGCGTGTTAATTAGAAATACATGTGTATGGCTTTTGTTTTATCTCTCAAACTCCTATTTTAATCTAGGACCTTAACTTAATGTGTTGAACCTATGTTACCTATTTTTCTCTGCCACTTTTTTGATCACAAGACTCCGTTATGAAACTTGTTTTTGACTTGTTTTTCTGCCTACATGCAGTTCTGAACGTCAGAACTATGTCCAGGCGTCAATCCGACTACTGTTTCAGTACACCTAACACACAGTGTTTATGATTGGTGTTCTTCATTTAATAAAATTGCTAATAAATGAACACAGAACAAATACGTTGACCCATTGCAAGTCAAAACTACAGCGTCATCACGCTGTTACTTCATTTTGTGTACTGTATGTGACGACTTGTCTAGGTTACTATGCTCCCAGCAGTAAATGCAACATGATGCAGACAGAAAAAGAAAAGTAGTGCGCATGGACCCAGAGCACACTGAATCCGGGGATCTGGTCACAGGTTCCACTGATGTTAGGTTCCATACCGCTACAGCGGAGGACTAAAGCAATATTCTTGACAGCTGCTGTGATGTTTATGTGCTGTTTAGTGCAATGGATGTCATAGCCGTGCACCTGCATGTGTAGTGAATATAGCTGCAAGGTGGCTAACAAAAGTGCGTCAAGCCCTGTACACTACACTTAAAATTAGGACTTATCTACAAAGTGAGCAACTTTGAGATATACCCCACATCCTGTTTCTGTATTTACTGCCACATTTGTCACAACCAGAATGCTCTGTGATAACTGGCCTGAGGTGATTGAATTGCAGGAATGTTCGTGGTATTTATCTGGTCACAAACTCAAAATGTTATTAACCCCTTTTACATTCATGGCTGACGTTTTAACTCAAAGTACACACTGGTCAATGAACCTGGAACCTAGATAACAAGGATTACACCTTAAAAAACAGGAATGGGTTTAAATTACATTCCCTGCTAATTCGTCAAAAGACCGACCCATTTTCCACACAGACTTTTGAGGCTGGATAAAACTTTGAGTCAGATTTTGTTGATGTTAATTTTGCCTACATTCAATATGTACTGTAGTCAGACACTAATAATAATAATGATCTGAGCCTGTCAGCGGCACAAACGGCACTTTAAGTAGATAGAAACTGACACTGAACGTTATTTCTAGGGTTACATTGCAGCCCGTTTCATGGCTGCTGGTTCGGGCGTCCTTGCTCAATTCTGGACCAGTTTCAAAGGATTCTGTTCACATTAGTCACTTAGACACAAAACTACAGAAAATCCCCTTTAAGTATGTTTTTGTCTAGGATGTTTTTGTTGGTCTCATTGGACATTGCACTGGTTTTCAGAATCACAGCTACACACTCCAAGGTCAGTCTTCCAGGGCTCAAGCCCCGCATGTTTTGGATGTAGCCCAAATTTCATTTTAAATGTGAGCAACACAAAGTTTAGGGGTGCAATAACAGTGACTTTGTTTGAAGTTATGAACATAATTTGCAGGAATGCTGAACTAAACATCCTCTTTGATGGGGGGTGGTCATGGCACAGTGGATTTGACACATCTTTGGTGTGGGAGATCTGGTTTTGATTCTCGCTGTGATACATCAACCAATGTGTCTGTGAGCAAGACACTTATCGCCTAGTTGCTGCAGATGCGTGCAGCATTGAATATATAGTATATAAATCCACCTAAGGAAAACACGAATTGTAAGTTGCTTTGGATAAAAGGGTCAGCCAAATGACAAGAAATGATCATGTAGTGGGTAAAACTACACTACCACTAATAGAATTAATTGACTGAAACTGACCAGCCAATATTTACTTGACTGAATTTTTCTATATTTAACACATTAAATAAGTTAAAGGTTGTTGTCCAAAGGGTTCTAAAAAGACTGTTGAAAACTGTGTAGAGATACACATTCTTTTTCTGCTGAGCAATTGCGACTTTGATCAAGAAGGACAATTCAGCAATACAGCTCACTTCCTCTGTTGCCAGATCCATTGGCAAGCCACAGCTGAAGAGTTAAGCATCCAAAGATGCTTTCTTTCACATATGGTGAAGATTGGATCAAATATGTGGGAAGAGACACAAACCATTTGTTTTTGGCAAAATTCGCAATGGCAGCTGAATGACTTGGCTAAAATTGACAAAATCTGTTGGGCTCGTCTTCATGCAACTTTAGGAACAGTTTTATTGAGTTTTATTGATACATGTAAAGTCTCATGAGTTTTAGGACAAAGTTGAACATTGTTGAGTGTTTAGAGCTTGGACTAATGGTGGAGCTAGACTCATTGTGTTGCCACCACATTTAGAGTCCATTCAGCTTTATTGCTATATAAATTATATGTATAAAGGTGTAGTTTTGTCAAACAGCAATAGCAAGACAATGACAGTACCAAACAGGAAACTCAGGATCCAATGACCTCTGAAGTGAAGTAATCTCATCATCAACTTCAAGTTACATTCTTTAAGAGATTGATGTTTCATTAGGTATACAATGTTAATGGCCTGTCTTCACTTAAATACTCTTCCTGTTTCATTCCTCTGTTTCCTCCTTTACTTTCAAATTCATCACCCTCACTCATTGGTTTCTGTTTTAATCCATCTTGATTATTTCACAAATGTCTTTTATCTTCTGCGACTTTAATTCTCCGTTGAATGTGAGTTTTCTTGTTTAAATCCCATTTCCTTTTATTTGTTGGAAAAATCACATTAAAATCCCCCTTGCATGAGTTTGAAACACTTCTGCTGTGTCAACATACATACTGGTTTTTATATAGTATTTGCCCCACAAGTGGTGGCACCTGAATGGAGATGTCACCTAGACAATTTTATTATAGCCCAATATCATAAATCCCCAAATTTGACTCAAGGGTCTTCACAATTTCTACAGCTTACGGCATCTTCTTCTGTTCAACCCTCAGTTCAAATAAGGTAAATCCCCCCACAAACAATGGCAAGAAATGGAGCAACAGAGGAGGGATCCCTCTCTCAGGATGGTTGCAACACACGTCAAGTGTACAAAACAACCAAAATAAAAAATTACGGGTTTGACACTATATCGACAGTACAACCAAAATACAGAAAGTGCTCTCCGAGGGGTGAACCATTTCCATTTTTCCCAGGACAACTATGTGAAAAACAAACAGTAATCTAAAAGGTTAGGTTGCTATGACGTTTACTACATTAATGCTTCCAGTGGATAATCTGCTTTTGAAACAAACAACCACAACATGCTCCATGAACGCACGTCATTGTCTAATACACTAAAAGACTAAATAAGATTTCCCTGAGATCTCTCTGCTCTGAAACAATTGTGACAGGCATGTTGGTAATTTACTAAATAGTTATGTTGTTTGTAAAGACACAAGGTTACTGGAGCGATGTATTTAATCTCAAGCTTAAAGTGTTGAATATTCAAATTGTCCCAGATACGGTTTTAGTAATTTTAGTGATATTCGATGAAGCAAAGAAACTGACACTTGCTCAACTGCAAATCAAGGCAAATGGAATTATCACTGGAAAAAAGTTTATCCACACATACCGGAAAAAGAAAGAAGTCCCAACACTGAAGTCAAGGCTCACAGAGATGATGCGACATGTACTGAACAACACACATCAAATGATATTACTTTGGTTTTTGCCGCATTAAAAATGAGGCTTAACACTGCTTGATAAAATCATCAACAACAAGACTATGTTCAGGATCGTCACTGTGGATTGAGGACACAATGACTGATTTGTCGGCAAACCTAATAACCTTCTTGATGGCTTTGGCATGAGTTGGTGTAAAGGACCAATAAAAGAGGTGAGAGATGATAAAAGGACCTCTGAAAACACACCATTTCAAGAGAGCATAAAAGGTGTTGAGGTGATCTGGCAACATAGCCTCACATATAATGAGGGGGGGGCACTGCTCTTGTAGCCTGTGATAATCTGGATCGCCTGCCACATGTCTTTGGTGTTTTTGGTGTGTCCCACCAGTGTCAGAATCCGGTTTGTTGCCAAGTAGCTTTTCATACACAGTGGGTGTTACAGACCTATTGGCCCTGTGGGCCAGGAGTGGGTTGGTGAGGGGTTTGACGTGTAACAGAGCATGGCATTTACGGTAAAATACTTCATAACCATAGAGGACAGGGTGATGGGTCTGGTCATTCAGTCCCCTGGTCCTTGGTCTTTTGGGGACAGGGATGTTGGTGAAGGAGTTGAAGCAGACTGGTACGTGGCATGTCTCCAGTGAGTTGTTAAAGATTTCAATCAGGAGAGACTTTGTGAAAAAAGGAAAAGGCTTATTTGTACATATGCACAATTTGAAGTGTATGGCGTCTTGGGAGATTAGACTCCATCGTTATAAAAATGATTTTATAAGTTGTGGCACAGCCATGAGTAAGGCATAACCCCAGATGGAGTCGAGACACTGGTGGTGGTGGTGTTGAAGGAGCCCAAAGACCATACCGAAGGAGCCAACTGGATTTATCCGCCGTGTGTGACGATGAGTGGAGGTGGAAGGGAAGGAGGATACATACATACTTGGATGCGTACTTTGCCTGAAATGACAACTGATAGCAGCAGAGAGGAGAGAATTAAAGCAGGGATGCCATGCTGTGATTGGATAGTGGAATTCATAGCCAATTCTGGTTGGTTTAAATGAAAAGTGAATGCCTCAAAACAGCTAATCAGTTTTGCAAAGAGAGAGATGTGGATGAAGTTTAAAAGTCTTCCTGAAAGAATTTACACTGAGCTTCATGTCTGCACACACCGGAGAGAGCTGATCAGGGCACTGCTCTAGGGTTGAGGGAGAGACAGAGTCTTGTTCCAGTTGTGTTCACAGTACTGTACAGCTGGTGTAGCTTCATCTGTCCAAATGTTAAATCAGCTGGGATTAAGTAGATAGAATAACCAGGGAAATGTGGTCTGGTTGTCCAAAGTGGGGTCATGTAATGTTTGTGTATGAAAGATCTGGGTACAACAGTCTCTGATTAAGCCTTATTTCTTCCATTTTATTTTCCTACAACCAGACAGGAGTAGGCTGGGTAGTGGAGTAGCCTTCTCTCCAAGCTGGGTTATTCTGGCTCTCTTCGGGGGGCAGTTGGATAGCTTTTGGTGGCGTTTGGCCTGGCTGGGTTAGGGGGTAGATGTTGTGTATGGTGATAGGCTCAGAGTCCGCTGCACCTCATCTTATGCCTGTGCTTCCTTTTCAAATGTTGATGAGTGAATTTCTATCATAGGCCATGTGTGCCCAGTGTAGTAATAAAGACTATGAGGCCACACATCCAAACTAAAATTTAATAAATTTATATATCGCCTTTTTATCATTCTCATCTTTTTCTACAATAGTTTTTCAGCTTGTTGCAGGTTTAAGTTTCCCATGGGCAAAACAAAATCATTTCACATCAATATTTACATGCCACATGTATCTCCATGCAATTTTTCTTTTCAAAGATCAGGGCAACTATTTGCAACTGCATCTTTGGAACTGAGAGCAGATAAACTGGCTGTATCCTTCCAAGTGCCCCAAAGGACCCTGTTAATTTAGTTAAATATCAAACGTGAATTTTTACGTGGGATTTACACGTGTTGCGCCATCAATTATGTACTGAAGGTTTAGGGTTCATTAAGAATAGCACACTATTTTTTGCACTTACTCGTTTCCTCTGCATTATAGAGGTGTATGTTCATCTGACCCCAGCAATGCACAAGATGAATACATGTTGTTGAGATAGAGTGTTTGTCATGTGGCAGGCAGTCGTGCTGGTGATGTCATAATGCTTTCTGCATTGCCTCACCTCATCATAAAACAATAGTAAAGGATTGACTTTATAGATTACACTCCAGATGCAGACCTAATGCCCATATGATATTTACAGCTCACTCCCTTGGTTGGCTGGTTGGTTGAATTATTAGCTAGTTGGCTGGTTGGCTGCAATACGCTGCAGATCAGCAGTATTGAGTTAGTTGAATCTGGTAGAATCTATTAGTTCTGGAGAATTTCATGTTAATGTGCAAATAGAGCCGACACTATCAGCTGGCTGCACACCTGGAGAGAGAGAAAGAGTGGAGGAGAGAGAAAGGGGAGAAAGGAGGAGAGAGAGCCTTGAGATGATGCCTAATGTGGTGTGTAATGCTGTTTTTCTGTCTGTGATTGGCTGTATTTTACCCTGAATAACCCCCTCCCCTCCCCACCTCTATGCCAGCCAGCTGGATGACTGGCTCAGCTGCTTCCAACCTATAGGCAATACCGATCCTATGTGAGGAAGTGCACTTTTGCTGCTATCTCTACCTGCTTTTGGAAGGAAATTCATCTTTATCTGTCCTGACCCAGTCACTGTTACCTGGACATGCTGTCTCAGCCACATCTACTGTGAATCAGCACAAACCAGAACCCATCACCGGGAGAAGGAGATTTGGATAAGAGGAGAGAAATTGAGAAAGTGGTGCAAGAGATGAGGAAGAACCAGAAGTGAGAGAGGGCTACTAATGAAATTATTCCGTACTAAGATCATCCCGTGTAAAATGTGACATCTGTTCGTATCCACTTATGTCACATGTCCCCCAACACCAACATCTGCTAGTAGAAACATGTAATTGTTTAATACGTTTCCGTTTTTGAAAAAATGTGATACTGGAGAGAGATTGTTGTTGTGCAGCTGCAGATCAATTCACTAATGCCACGAGCAAAAAATAATAGTACGATAAGGTGGATTTTATTTCTAAATGTAGAAAAGCCTACACCGTCAGCTGTCATATTCATAGGGGATTAATATTCCAGGGACTGTGGGTGATTTACCATTAGTCATGCTGAACTGATCATTCATACCCAAATTGACCGGTCCCAAAAAGAAAGGGATTCCATTTCACAATCTATTGAGGATGTACACACAGCCAGAGGGTAGAAAATACATTGGTACCATGCCATGATAGCATTGTTTTTAGAAGTACATTTTCTGTGGGACACTCACACCCACCTTTCCATAACCTATTGTACGGCATGCCACTCATCGATAAGAAACGACCACGGCATTGCAATAATCCTGACGAGAAGTGATGAAAGCAAAAAAATAACTCTTTTCAAATCAATAAAAGAGATGTATGATCTAATTCCAGAGATATTTCTCAAGTGGAAAAAATACAACCATGTGATTTTGAGTCATCAAGGTTCTAACAGTAGGTGCAACAAGTTAGAGTGTCAAGAGCAGACAGAACTGGGCCAAATTGGCTCAGGGCCTATCATAAGGATTTCCATATCGAAGGACTTGAAGAGCTAGTCAGATAAGCAGGAAAGATAACTTCAGATGGTTTGCAGGGGGGCATCATCTGTGTGAGACTGAAATTAAAAATTGTTCCTCAAATGGAGTCCATCAATAGGAAATCAAATGGTTTCTAGAAGGGAGCCCTGAGGTGAAGCCATCAGAAACAATAGACGTTCAGTTAGAAAAGTATGAAGAGAACCACTGAAGGGCAGTACCTGTTGTATCATCCCACCTTTTCACCTCAACCTTTTGATATTAATGCTATGATCCCCCATGACAAAAGCGGTGGAACCACCACCGGCACCTCTTACTAGGCCAGTCTCTGTGCTGGGTTGCGGTTGAAACTTGATTGAAATGAACCCTTTTTCTGGGAACGTTTGATAGAAAAGGATGCTTAGAAACGGGTTTGTAATTGGTATGGTCAGAGTTGAACAGAAAAACAGGTTTTTGAAAAAACAGGTTTTTGAAAACAGTCTTGAAATAGTTGGAAACACATCCAAAAGGCAGACAAGGGGCCACACTCAAAAAATAATTTGGTAGGTATCATGTCCAGTGGGCCTGATGATGGTGTTGTGTGAGATTTAGTCATTTCTGAGGAGTCTGAGGAGAAGATGTATGATAAATGAGTAGTGGAGTAAATCTTTGGCTAAAAATCGGTAGTCTGCGTTTGAGTGACTCCTGGAGAAACCAGAAAAAATGGTCTTTAATAAGAACCCAGGCTTGAGCTGGTTGAAAGTGATAAACTGAGAAGTATTTTGCTCTTGCATCTTTAATTTCAGTGTTGTAAGATTGTAATAAAAAAAAATTTTGGGCATATCCGGGTCCGCTTAAAATAAGCATGTTAAGAGAAACCTTCTAAATGTCTTATATGTTAGCTAAAAGGGGTTGTAACCATATGTTGGACAGTTGTCCATTAGTGTCCTCCTTGAGCCTTTGCAGACCCAGAGACCAGAGCTCTCTGTGAAAATAGTAAAAGTGAAGTCACTAGTATTTACTGGGCTAAACAAAGTACATGTTTTCAGTAAGACTTTATAATTATGATATAACATCAATATTTAGACATCATGATGATTCAAACACATTAGTTTATGCATGAATTAATGCATTGTTCTATCATTAAGGCATGCATGAGACACTTACTCATACTTATATTACTTAATCCTTGTACTTTTCTAGCTCATGAAGTACTACATGAATGAAGTCATGGTACATAAATGATCCTTTCATGTACCACAATTAAAAAATGTTACCATGTTTTTAATTTATAATGACGTAACTTACCATCAATTACATATAATACCAGGTCCCCTGGCAGAGGGCTCGGCCCATCCATCCTATCTGAAAGTTATTTATTATGCAGCCAAAAACCTGTGGGATGGTATCGAGGCTTTGTCAGTTCTCGGTGATACCTGGCCGCTTCGGTGTTCATATTCAGAGGATGTGGGTATGCGATTGAGCAGGCCTGAGGATCGATCTTGCCTGGCATGATGTATTGTCTAATATTCCAGAAGTGTCATGTAATCCAGACCATCAGCAAATTCAAAACAATTTCATTCGTAGGACACATCTAACCCCTGTGAAATGCATCACACGAAAATAATTAACAGCCCACTAAAAGCTCAAGGCACATGTCTTCACATGGTCTGGGATTGCTCTCCTGTTGGTCAGTTCTGGAAAAAATATATCTATCTATCAGAAATATCTGCCCTGATTAATGAAACTGTACCAGTTACTGTCAATGTTTTGATTCTAAATGATCTGTCTGCCCTCTAGCTCTCTAAAACTCCGAAACGGGCTGTTTTTGCTGGATAGCGGCCAAGAGAATAATTACAACTTGTTGGAAACCACCTCATGACTTGTCTATTCGTTTCTGGATGTTGTATACTGTGTACGGAGCTCTCCGCTGCTCGCATAAATGGAGCCCCAGGCAAGACTTTGGACACTTGGCCCAGCCTTGCTGAAGCTTTGACATCCACGCTGTAGATGTGTGCTACGTCCTTCTTGCTTCTATCTGTGCGTGTGTTTGGTCCCTTTTGTCTTTTGCCGGTTTCTTTGTCGATGCCCCTTGTTTGTTTGTGTGTTTGTCTGTGTCTGTTTCTGTGTGTCTGTGAGCTGCAGCCGTCGTTCTTGCTGTTGTATTTTTGTTGTGTCTCCCTCCTTCCCATATTTCCTCTATATGTTTTGGAGTGACACATTTGATCGCAAGGAACAATTATAGAAAAGGTACACTCTGCCTTCTTTGATATGTGTAGTGTACTTTTCTGTATGTTGTAATCTGGACCAACGTTTTGCACTTTTGTTTGTCTGTTAAAATAAAAAAAATGTGAACTGAAAAAAATAATTATGTATAATAACAGCTTTAACCGTAACGGTGTGTCAACCAGCAAAGTCGGCTCCAGTGTACAATAAAACAATGGAAAACTCCCACATGACTGAACGCCACTGCTCTGACACTATTATATTAAAACCTAGCACAAGCTAAGAAAGTATAACACTTACCACAGGGATTTATCTAACTTATATAGCTATCTCAAAACCTTATTTTGTAAAACTACTACTTTCAATTGTGAGCGTAGCAAGTCATGAATTTCAGTACACACTCTATAAAAAGGATATATGGTGTTTGGGAGGCGACCCTTCAGAGAGACAGAGAGATGTGTTTAGGGAAAGTGGAATATACATTGTACTATATTCTCCTTGACAGGAACACGCTGCAGTTTATCTGCACGTTGCAAGATGACTATTTAAAGAGCTAATATATTTTTCTTTGTACTCTCCCCTTTCTGTCTCCATTTCTCACCCTGTCACTCTGTGTTCTCTCCTTAATTCCCAGCCTCTCCCTTTTCTCTTAGGCTCCCTTTCCCCCTCCCTCCCTCTTCCGAGTAGAGCCCTATAACCAGCAGTGATTAGATTACTCTGCGTAGCTACGGTCTCTCTTTGTTATCAGCCTTCATAAATGTTTAAGGAGCATTAAGGAGACGCAAACAGAGCAGACGGACAGGGGGGATATCTTAATGCTTAAATGACCATTACCCTTCTCCATTTACAGATTAAAAGCTTTACTTTGTTTCCTCCGCCTGCTACTCATCCTCCCCTCACTCATCATCCCTCCCTCTGCATTTGTCCATCGGGGCTCAGGAAAATCATTTTTTGTTTAGGTAGATGACTTCAATGAAGAAAGGATTAGACAGAGGAGGAGAAGAGGAGAGAAAAAAAAGACTGTGAAAGAGCGAATGAAAAATAATTATATAATTCTGATGAAGTCATTTTATTGAAGGTCAGATCTGCATCCATTTCGTCACGGCTAATACAATGGGTATGATGCAGAGATTGCAGGTTTAGAAGATGTAAAGTGATTCTAGAGAGATAATATGAACAAATACCACAGAAGTATGAATACACTGAATTGCTAGTATTGGTAGTAATGGTAATGAATAAAAGTCTTACTTCTTATCGATGCAGTTGGGCGTCTCCCTGTCTAAATGCTGTTTCAACAGATTAAATTGCCTCCTTTTGAATCAATCCTATGGAATCCTGAGGTGTTCCAGGACTAGATGGGATATGTAGTCTCTGGGTCTATCCTGAGGTCTCCTTCCAATTGGAATACTCTACCTCCCCACAGTTGCTTCCATGAGGCTTCTTGAAGTGGTTCCGTTCAAAGGTCTGCACACATTCTACTCTGTGCTCTTTTGGGATATCTGAGGTCCTCATCTGGTCCCTGAGTCCCCGAATGTGAGCCCTGAAACCCATTTATATCCAAACCTGACAACCAATCTCATCCGTCTTATCAGGGTCTCACCAAAGGTCCGCCAAAGGACCCACATCCCTGTGGACACTGCACAATCTATCTACTGACCTCATGCTCCACATTACTGTTTACCCCATAGGGTCTGAATGCTTTAAAGGAAGTTCTACTCTGAGTCAAATAGTGTCAGAAACACCTTGGAATGTCTACTACAAGCAGTGCACAGAGGTGTGAGAGTAAACCAAGGTGTGAACTAGGGGAACAGACCTCGACACAACTTTAACAACACAAACCCAAAAACCATCAATCAATCAATCAAAAACGTCAAGTAACTGAGAGAGTTAATCCTCCTGCTGTCCTCGGGTCAAACTAACCCAGCCAGACCAAACAGACCCATTTACAAAGAGTTTCTGTATCAGAAATTAGTGTTTCTTTCAACTAAAATTGTTCACATATAGCGTTGATGGTTCCACACAACGCTCTTCACAAGTAAAACAAATGATCAGTTCAAGACTTTAATTTAATTTTGCTTTAATTCCATTTTATAGCATTTAAAGAAAAAATGAGACCCCGGGGAAGACCCAGGACTAGGTGGAGAGATCATATACTGTATCCAACCTGGCCTGGGAACGCCTCGGGATCCCCCAGTCGGAGCTGGTTGATGTGACTCAGGGAAAGGAAGTTTGGGGTCCCATGCTGGAGCTAATGCCCCCGCAACCCGACACCGGATGAGCGGATGAAGATGGATGAAGATGGATGGATGTTGAAAAAAGTAACAAAATGCCGAAAAAAACTTCAAAAACTGTACGAAAAAAAACACAAAAACGTCAAAAAAATGAATGCAAAAAAAAACACTATCAGGAAAAATGATAAAAGTGACAAAAAAAGACCGTAAAATCATTGAAACAAATAGTCTGAGCAAGAAACAACAAAAGGTTGCGTTGTCTAAAGGAAGAGAGCATTGTTACCATGAGCAGCTGACGGGAGTTTAACGGTGAAAGTGAGAAGGAAAGGAGAAGCTGCTGAATGTTTTGTAAGATGCTATTCTCGTGACCAAGGAAGAGTTAGAGCCAGAGGCTTTTAAATCTGTGTTTTGATAATTACACCACTCCAAACTGAGAAGAAAAGCCCACATCTCTGGTGGGAAGGAAAACACAGCTACTTTTAGACATTGTGAAAGACTTGGATAGCAACAGGTTTGGGATATGCATAAACCTTTTTAGGAAGTCCAACACAGCTGGAACACTGACAAAATCCTCTTTGAAAAAATCCTATTTTTCACGGCTGCACGTAAACAGTAACATTAGTGGAATATTCATTTTCATTAGCCATGTACAGTATCTAAACAGCTTAAACTGAATTTGGTCCGATTCTGAATGAGGGCAAAACCCGGAATATTGTGTGCATGTAAACATAGTCAATGTTCTTGTTTAACAATAGGGTTGGATTTAAAGACTCAGAGCTGGATTTTCCCACAGTACGCCAACAAGACGCAGTCCATTTACTGTAAGTCCACATCACAATATAGAACAGTAGGTTTATTGCTAAAACCCATTTGTGTTATTTTACATATTTTACATAGCTGAATAGAAGCTCTTTGCATTGTCAGTGTTGAGGTACCATTATCGACCTTGAAAAATCAAACTGTACCAGGAGAAGATGAATAGACGAAGGGGACACAGAACTGATTGAAAGAGTGGGAATGAATGAGAGAGATGTGTGTGTGTCTGTGTGTGCGTGGGGGGGGCATTTGGGATCAAAGGAATGGAGGTGGATTTGGAGGTAAAGAGAAGCTGAGAAGTGGATTCAAACAGGGTTATTGGTGGGAAATGAACCATGGAGGCTGGATATACACAGTGCTAATTCTGGAGCCGCTCCTCAGAGACTGAATGCTGGAGGAGACGCAGCGCGCATACACACACACACACACACTGACAAGTGATGTCTGGATTTGTGCGTAAACAGCTACACACTTAAATCTTCCCTCTCTTTCTGTCTCACACACACAATAGTTAGCTGAGGAACAGGCGATTGGTTCTGATTTTTGCCAGTGGGGAAGAAACCTGTCTGATTATTTAATAGTCCTTACAATGGACCTCATACTGAGCTCAGTGTGTGTGTGTGTGTGTGTGTTTGTGTGTGTGTGTTCAGGTTATTCTGTCTTTGTAAGGACTGTTCAGGTTTTAGAACCATGCAATGACATTGTTTTAGCCTATTGTCTAAAAACGTGTCTGGCATTTGGTCTTTAGGCTTTGAAGTCAAGTTAATAACCCAAGACATAAATAAATGCTCACTTTGCTTCTTTTCATCACAAATTGCCAGAACACAATAGTGATTCAACCGAGACCTTCTTTATGAAAGCCATTACATTTACACCTGAGGCTCTTTCACTGTCAACCGATGGCGCAGAGCACGAGAGCATGGGGTGTGGCGAATGATTCCAGGCCGGAGGTGCACAGCATAACTGCAGCAGAGTTGCAAACAGTACGGCATTAGTCAGAATACATTAGCAGCTGGTGCGGTGATGACCAATCATTTCACCCCTTGTTCTTCCCTGTAAAAGCAGAAACCTATCAAAGTGCAGCCATCTGACAAAGCGGGACACCAGTGTCCTTGTGCAGAAGAATGTAGAGGTTTTCCCCAACACTTCAAAGTAATTCTCTTTTGATGAGACAGAACATTTAGTTAGTGTGTGGCTCTCGCCGTAACACAACCGTCACTCAATGGAGCAAATGGGAATTAATGGAGGATGAGGTCAGTGTCTCCGGGCTGAATGCTTTGCAGCTTTTAACATCATTTATTAATTAAAGTCAAACTGAATGTTTTTTCTCTGCTACAGATACATTTAGCTTCAGAAATTACATGGGCTCTCCTATGAGAAAATACCTGAACCCAAAAGGGAGAAATTAATATTTCATGTTACTCTTGCTTGACACACACGGCTTAGCGTTGCTAACGGCACTACCAACCAACAAGCACTTGGGAAGTGCTGAAAGTGTTGTTGTAAACTAGATAGCTATTGAACAAGGCTGCTGGAGCATTTATAACACCTGAATAATTTAGTAGGTTAGATGCAAAATTTTGTGTTACTTATTCCACACCAGTGCACGTTGTCTACGTTACAATACGTTGTCTACGTTACAATACGTTGTCTACGTTACAATAGGTTGTCTACGTTACAATACTTTGTCTGTCTTTGGGCTCAAAGTTTCCATTGCATTACTCAGGTACACTGGTGTCTTCCACTCAGTTGCTAAAGACGCTTTTGTGATCGGACTTAAAAGGCCCAATTTATTTTTAATAATACAAATACATGCATACAAATATTAACAACATTATTGTGACGTATTTGTTTGTGAAAAAATGTACAGAAAAAGAAAAAAAAATCGTTTTTTCCATGGCGGGAGTGTCGGTTCTGTTTGCTGTTTTATTTTGACAGTCAGGGTTTTCTGTTTTGTGTCTAGTTTTACTTCCTGTGTTTTCCCGCTCTTGTGATGACCTGATGTTTTCCACCTGTTTCCGAACCCTTGTGTCACTTGCCTGTTGTTTCCTCAGTAACCAAACAAGAAAACACTAATTACAATATCAAAAACCAACACTAATGATAAAATAACTTTGAGGCCAACAACAGACTAAAAGTACCAAACTGCGAAGCTGTGTTGTTAAACATGACGCTGTAATTATGTACATAATGTTTTTGTGCTCAGGTTAGTTTCTGGATCAGCTGATATTCAAATGCAAGCAAGCTTAAGTAACTTTGGCTTAGCAGCGGCCACACTGATAATCACTGGATAAAGTATTTGTGTTGAAACTGCAGTAGAGAGAACTCAGACCAGACTGTAGCCACCGAAATAAGACTTTAAAGACTGGAGGCAGTTTAGGGAGAGAACGTGATCAATGACAGGTCCTTGCAAGTATAGCAGTGTGTGTACGCACATGCACTTGTTTTCTTTGTGCCAAAATTAAATGAGTTTTCAGATATCAGTGTGTTCTCATCAGTCCCACACTGACAGGCTCTATTAAAAACACCCGTGGACTCATTCTCATCACAGTTTGACAGGAGTGATTCCACTGGCAAGCAGGATGACGAGAAGGCGAGCAGACAGAATTCAACACGTATACAATTTTACAATATTTTGTGTTTACTACACCAGGCCAATATTATTATGCAGGTTTTAGCTGGTAAATAGATGCTGCAGGACAAATGTTTCACAGCAGTGGCATGAAGTTGCAAGAACAGCTCCGCAGTGTTTTTCTCACTTTCTCAGAAGCAGACGTTTTAGTGAGCTGAATGTGAGAATGAAGGCATTGCCACTGAGGCTTGGATCTTGCTGTATCAGGCCATTTGTGCAGGCTGCAATCTGTCCTGTACTTAAAACTACTGCCTGAAGGAAAATCAATCTGCCTGAAAGTCGATTCAAATTAAAGCGATCCCTGCATGTAGTACAAGTGCATCATTATGTATGTGCATGCTTATTACTATGACCATATGTTCAAGCAAATGCCCCCCCCCCCAACCCACAGCAAGTGTGAATATCACTCCTTCGTTAGGGGACTTGATTAATGCAGACTCTTTCAGAGGCCTAGCAATGTTTACTCCTCTACATCCATCTGTATGCACCAACATGTTTAAAGCAACAGTTAGTGTGTCAATCTCATTATCACATAGGTGTAATATATCACTTTTGTTGGCTGAAATACCTGAATCTACATCTTTTCATCTTTTCATTAAATGCAGAAAAAAACTGTTTAACACATATTTATAAGGCTGGGCTGTTTCTTCTCTTTCTCTAGCTCATGTGCAAACAGTAAAATCTCCACAATTATTATTATTATAGGAGTTATAAGCTATTCACATTAAACCGTTCTTACAGTGCTTTATGTGACATATCCATTGTTAATGTTCGGCAGCCCGACTCAGTTTGGTCGATGACAACAATATGAACAGACATCTGCATTTCATGTGAATATTGGCCATCAACATCCTTTGTCTTTGACTGACACACCCACAGACAGGATAGAGGTCACATGATTTGCCCACTGGTTAGTCTCTCATCTGAACATTGGCCAATCCACTATGGCCCACTTCCATCCTAACGTGGAGAAAGAGCGCAGTCCCACCCCCACCGACGGGGAATACAACTCCACAAAGTGCCAATAGCTTGCTAAAAACACAAGATTTAAGGATGTCAAACGATTATTTCAGCACCCTTTGTCTACCTAAGAGGACACATTAGCTGTTAGTATGCTAATGTTTGATATGTATTAGCAAGCTAAGTACTTTCAAATTTAATAGAAGAGCTTTCTGACTGATCCACATTGCACTATGACATAAGCTGCATACTGTAAACAAAATACATATTCAGTTTAACTTACAGACTTTTCTCCTGTGAACTATAACAATACAAGACATGACAGCCATGCTCCAGCCTCAACCTTCAGCCATCTTACCATCCATGCAGCCTTGTTGGCTCAGTGAGGACACTATCATCCTATCTCACTTACCACTCAGCTAGGTGGCAGGATTAGGGGCTGGTTTCGGCTGGTATGCAGGGTCCATAATTAACTTTTTGACTCACTCAATAGGTTGCCATTGTTTTTTTTGGGCTGATGACTAAAGAAAATCTGCAAGCCATTTGCTTATTCTACCAGCATTTAGCTGGTCAATGGTTCTTACAGTATTTTAAACCCTGCTGGTACGAACATGTGTTGTAGGGGAGTGCAAGGAAGGATTGGCGTTCGGCCGATTGTGGTTGGCCGGTCTGGGTCTCAAAATTCCAGGGCTGATTTTTTACCCCAGTCCAGCCCTGTCAGCAGGATTCCCCAGTAAAAGAAGTGCTCAATTGGACTGAGGTGAGTCAAGAAAATTCTGTTTGCTCATAAAACATAACAGGATTTGAGGGATCATGGCCCTGCCCATAATTACCTACCCTACCTTGTATCGGGACACACAGGAAGACTCTGTACACACTCTGGAAAAGTAGGCAGACGTTAAAATTCTCCATACCTCTGTCTTACCTTTAACCCACACTAACTCTGTAGCATGGATAAGAGGCAGATGCATGAAGTCATTAATATGCTGTTTTGCCTAAATGTCGTCCAGTTTTATTAGACAAAGGCTTTGACATGGAAGAGAAATGTGTGGGGAAAAAAGACTATATCTTTGATTCTGCTGCATCAATTTGACATCTTTTTGTTTTTTGTTTTAAACTAGACTACTTGAGTCAAGATGGTTTTGTCAATAAAAGTACTTTCAAGATTCCTCCATGACAGCTGAACTCTTCCAGCTGAAGTATGAAGAAAGAGGACCTTTGAGTTGAGTGAGCAGACCAAGTGCTCTCAAACTGACTCAAAAGAGGGAATATTTGATTACTTTTTTTTTTTAATTAGTACTTAATAAAGATAAGTTTGTACAAGTTTGTTTTCATACAGACATTGAAGCATGTTTATTGTTCATCGCAATTAGAATTTCCCAATGATCATGTTTTGAAAATAAGTCCAGGGGATTTTTATTCCCGGTACATTAAAAAAGCCTTATTTTGTAACAAATTAGACCTGTCTAAGAAAAACAGTACCTCTAGTTTTGGTCTAATCCTATACAAAGAACGGCCTATTACATCTTTGTAATGTACCGGAAAATAAAGTGCGACCAACGTTTCTTGTTAAATACTTTTCACAGCATCAACTCCACACCTTTTGTGTTGAATTCCGAGCTCAGCTCCTCACTGTTCACTGCTAAATCTCTAAGAAGTCTTTAGAGAAGAAGAGACACACTAGGAGTCTAGGTAAGGAAATGTCAGCTCGTACATTTATTTGATTATTCACAGGTGAACACAGCAGAGGCATGGAGTGTTCCCCTCGGGGCACATTCAGCAGGGCAACACGTCAACCAATGATCAGAAACAGAAATAGATAATGCGAGGCCCCATATATGTCCCCAGAGAGGACATATATGGTTATGGTAAACATGGTTAAACCAATCAACCACGCGTCTTTATTTACGTAGATTTGTGTGTGTGAGAGAGTGAACTCCAACTCTCCAACAGGAAAGAAAGCAAACGACCTAAGTACCACACGCCAACATGAGAGGGGAAGGGGGGCCCCGCGGTGGTTTGATTCCCTCACTCTGGCACTGTACACGGACATGCTTCAGACAGGAAGTGGGGTGGTGGTTTGGGGGGGTATTCAGCCTTGGTCAGCGTCTTTAAATGGCGTACATTTATCTCCACATGTGGCTGCTTGTCTACTGGCTTTACTTTGGAATTGCCCAAAGGAAAGGTTTACGTTTGACAGAATGGGAGAGGAAGAGAGACCCGTCCACGTGAGCAGAGTTCACTTTGAGTGGCAGCTCAATCTGCCCGGCGACAGAGAACTTTCCATCCAGTCAGACTGAGCATCCATGAAAGCCACTCTCATTTCCCAGTCTGTGACTCTGTGTGTGTGTGTGTGTGTGTCTGTGTGTGTGTGTGTGTGTGTGTGTGAGAGTGTCATCGCCTCAATCTCCATGGCAATGATGTCCCATTCAGCCAGGCACCTGCCGGGATAAGAGGTGGGAGGAGTTTGTGGGGGTGGATGGGGGGGACGGGGGGGTATTTGTGCTCAGTCAATCAGTCAAGCAGGGGAGGAAAAAAACACCGAAATGGGCAACGCACCCTCACCAGGTGTTGGTGTATTGAAAAGAATCAGACTTCCGAAGATTATTCAGCTCCATTTACCTTTTGGGGATCACCCAGGGTGCAGCAACCTGGGTGAGACCAGGGTAGCCATGGCAACGCATGCAGGCTGTGATAAGCGTGTGCATCCGTGTCGACTGGAGAAAAACATTCAGCTGGAGACAAGATCACTGTGCAGAAACGTGTGGAACATCAATTGATGTGCAACGCAATAAAGCGGTTCTCAAAGAGGCCAGGAGTCCCTGGGGACAGGGGTCCCTGGGGGGGTCTGAGAGGAAGCTCCAAGATGTCCCCAACAATCCATCCACTAGATATAAAATGGATTCCAATCAGAGTGAACACCAATGAGACAGTTATAATAGTCTCATATGGGAATTGGGTGTTATAATAGAAAACATTGATAATGAACTGTCAAATGAAGAGACATCACACATTATGACAAGGTTTAACAAAAGACAAACTGAACATAACATGGTGGAACAGAAAGGAGCTCTTGTTGATGGTCTTTCAAAGTTCTTGACCAATATAATAAATATAATATAATAAGTGAAGTGTGTTTCAGCTCCAAATTGACAGAGGTTCCTGTCTTTCTTCCTTCTCTCATGTTAACAGACTTAAAGCCGTCTGTCCTTTTGAAAGACCACTTAACACCTCCTTCCTCACACAATGAGACATGTAATTTATGAGACACTTCATTCCATTTAGGGGGATGTGCTGCTACAGCCTCACTTGATCTGTCTGAGGAGAAACTTATAGTGGCCGATGTTAGATAATGTTAGATAACTTTCTATAGCCATCGCTGTGTAACTGTCTTTACTGACTCGGTACGCGCCCGTTACACTGCAGTGTGTTTAAGCAATTAGCAATATCCCATGAATGCTGCTTGTGGCCACTGTTCAGCAAAAGTGGCTTGGTCTTACTTCAATCAGTGGAGAGTGTGTGTGCCCTGTGATTGTTTCTGTGCTGAGTTCAAAGACCAAACTGGTAGAGAATAGATGTCTTTGTCCAGTGACTGCTTATGAAACAGTCCAGTATCTCTGTGGAGCCCCAGGTGGTGTTAGCATGTGTTAGCATGCTCAACAGGTCAATAAAGAAGACAATAAACTGTAACAAACATGGTAACCCCACCACAACGACAGTGCTTTAGAGAGGCTCACCTGTTGATAGCACCGTCACGCTCTAAGAAATGAATCAGTAAAAGAACAGAAACAGTTCTGGCAGCCCATTACCCGGGCTTTGTCCCGTGATTAAAAAATGTTGTGTGTAGCTTCAGTTAGAACACAGAATATGTTCTGTTATCATCTCATACAAACCTGGTCAGCATGGTTCTAAAAAAACAAAATCTATTTTTAATTTCAAGCTCTTTTTGACACTTGCTTTTATATGCTTCTGTTTACATTTTGGACACAGGCTTATCCAATAACTCACTTCTGAAATGCAGACGGATGAAACTGTGTCGCTTTTGCCTCCAAGGCCGCCAAAAGTTGTGGGAGAACAGATAAACGTCCCATAATGCATTGGAAATGTAAATAAACAAAAGATCCAACTGTGAATCACATTCTATCGACAATTTCTGTTGAACAATACAGCCATACAACTGTTAAAGGGGAACTATGCAGTTTTTTTTAGCTTAATTTAGGCCTACCTTGACTGAACAGCTTCGAAGTCATTGGAATGGTTATACGACTATAATCAGGTTGAAGGGTGGCTGCCTCGCTCTCCCAGCGTCTGTCAGCGGAGAAACCACCCTTGCAACTTTTGACCGAGCGAGGATACAGACCCAAGTAAACATTAGAAGTGCATAAAAATCAATTTACACGAAGCGGTAGGGGGAGCTCTATAGAGAAACTTGCAAGCAAAAAGCAACAACAGCGAAGAAGTTGCCAAAACGGCATAGTACCCCTTTAATACACAGATATGTCTTAGAGTGGGGGTTCCATAAACACCACATGTGATAATAATGAGTCATTCACAAGTGTGTGTTGGTTCATTGAAGCTAGCATCCAGTCTCTTGCTAAGCTAGGCTAATAGACTGAATGAGCAGAAGGTTAACACAGGTCAACTGTCAGGCAGCTCCTTCACATAAAATGGCAACACACAAGAACAACTTCTAATCTGAAACATAAAATGAAGAAAATGATTTAAATAAATAAGTCGGTAATAGGTCACTGTTAGGGCAAAACATCCAACATTTCAAGAATACTGTCGGTGAAATCCTATCATAGGTTTATTTCCTCATGTTTTCAGATATCTGTCATGCAGTCACTTCAGACAATTATCCAAAATGATTTTTTTCTCTCAATAGACACTAAATGTCCTTTTTCATTTAATCAGACTGGTTTTCACCTTTTTTTTACCGTGCTGAATGCTGGAATCCCGGAGACAAATATCTCAAAGTATGCGTCTGTCTGTTATATAGATACTGTACCACTGGAGCCAAATATGAAGCCTTCCACTCAGTACATCCTGGTGTAACATGATGTCTTATAAGTCACATTTTAGTTTCAGTAGCAGCTGATTCTCAACCTGACTCACCGCTGTGCTTGTCTGACTGACTCCTCACTCTGTCAGATCGTCATTGGTGCAAACCTCAACGAAGAAGCACTGAATTAAATGCTCCATATCATAGCTGTTTTAAAAAGGATTTACACATTTTGTACGTTTCTTGCATCAAGTGTAATAGATGGAAAGCAGGGATCCAAGGAGCCTGAAGAGTTGAGGGCAAAAGCTGCAGGACTTTTATTTTATACTGACTGTGCAGATTTTGTCTATCTGCGTGCACGACTGAGAAATGTGGTTGTGTGTTTGTCTCTGTGTGTGTGTGTGTGTGTATGTTTGTGTATGTGTGTGTACGTGTGGGTCGATGCGTCAGGAACTATAGTGTGAAATGGAGCAGGGAGATTCAGGCTTCAGCCGCGACACACAGCAACACACATAAAAACACATGCACACACGCACACACACATCTTTCTGTTTCTATCTCTTGCTTGTTCACCCATCCCACCAACACCTGGTCTTCCTCGTCTCTCCTTCTCTGCTTCTCCCACTCGTATTTCCACCCACTTCCCCCTTGTTTTCTTATTCTGCTCCTTCCCCTCTTTCCCCCTCTCTTTCCATCTCTTAAACTTCCTCTATATCTCTCTGTCGCCGCTTTATTCCGCGGCTTTATCTCCCTGGATAAAGCTCTCCCTGCTGTGGAGTTTGTTTTCCCCTGCTCTAGCTTTATCTTCCGTTTGGATGCCGTGTATGTGCAGCAGCATGGGGAGAGACAGCATCCCTGTGTCAGGCCAATGATGGATTAGAATACTAAAATACTGGAGAGAGAAAGCAGACACACTAGACGCTCAAATCTGACATGCTGTGTGTACGGGTGTGTACGGGTGTGCACGCTTCCGTGTGTAGATCTACTGCATGGTAATAGAACAATAAAAAGAATGCTTCCTTCCAAATGCGCGCACACACACACACAGACGCACACGCACACACACACACACCCTCTGTATTCTTCTCTAACCCTGCAGGCTTCTCTCTCTCTC
>NC_048416.1:10403498-10427528 GCF_013103735.1 Etheostoma cragini | reverse complement strand
TCTCTCTCTCTCTCTCTCTCTCTCTCTCTCTCTCTCTCTCTCTCTCTCTCTCTCTCTCTAAGTTGATTTAACGCATGGCTTCTCTGCCGTTTATTTCAGTACATATTAATGTAAATCACGGGTGTCCACTCTTTCTTCTCTCTCCCTCCGCTGTCTCCCGTTCTCGCTCTGTCCATCCCTCTTGTCGTCCTGCCACCGGGTGTCGGCCTGACGACAAAACAGCCGAGACAACAATTAAAATGAACAACGGGTCCTGGTGAAAGGCCGCCGCTCCGGCCACGCCAATCAGACACCCGCCCTCCCCTGCTGATCTCAATTAACCCCCGCTACTGGCTGGGAGGAGGCGGGGGTGCTTTGGAGTTCTGACCTGGTTCTCTGGTTCTGTATAATGCAGGGAGGAGAGATTCGGAGAACAAAGGGATCAGCTCATAAAGTCCTGCCCTGTGCTCACCCTTACAGACAGAGCCCAGGCGCCAGGAGATTCTTTACACTGCCGTCCCACCTTCCCTTGAGCAAGGTACGGGAATCCACCGCAAAGTTGTTCAATCAGCCAGCGCACACTGACCTGCTCGGGGCATTATCATCCCTGACCACTGCCCTGTTCACACTCAGCAAACAGTTTTGGTTCCTCCACTGAGTCACCAATTAATCTCTCTGGCCAGACGGGTGACTTCAAACTAGCTAATGATGTCTATAAAAGTAATCAATTAGGAATATTAGTGAGCTCATAATGCAATAAACGTTTTCTCTCTAACAATATAGAAGTTCATTGCAAAAGCAATTGTCACACAAGCTGTAGTAAATGCAGGTAGTTTACGCAATAGTCCTTAGAAGAGGTGTACATCACAAGTTATATGACGATATGATGCTATTTTGTTCTTTGGACAATGATATGATATTTACTGATATCTTAAAGTCTATCACAATTTTGATTATAATCAATTCAGCGGCCTGCGATCGTAATGAGACATTGTCAGATAACATGGTTTATCGGTTTAACATAGTTACATTTATATCAACTCAAACAACACGCTAAAATATGTAAGACATTTAAAGATAAAATAAACATACTGAACATAAAGTTGGAATCTAAAATAAAGGGGCTTCACCTTATATCAACAACATTGGATAGAGGATCATTGTATCGATATGGGGATCCAGATTGATGTCTTGTTACACCCCTAGTCCTTAGTCCCGGTGGGATTGAGAAAAAAAAGGAAAAACCTGCTGGAAACTTGTTGCATTATCTCACAGAACTTGCAAAATCCTTTCGTTGAACTACAGTAACGTATTGTCATTAATGGTCTGCATGATATCTTACCAAATTAAGGCAAAGGCTGAACGTTAGACCCATGTGACAGGTGATTTAGGCACCAAAACGACTAGTTCAGTTAAAAAAAAGTTAGGATTTGGGTGAAGTCTAGAGTTGTAGTCTACATCCACAACGTTCACCTTCCTCTTTCTTCGTGTCGTCGTTTTAAACTCTGGATGGATTTCTGAGGATGGTTAACTGCTCCTCAGATCTCTGCTGGGTAAATCCAGACAGCTAGCTAGACTATCTGTCCAATCTGAGTTTTCTGTTCGCAGGACAAAAAACCTTTTGAATGCTCACATGTTCCACCCAAACAAATTCCTTCAAGAGTCTATTTTGCAGCGGCACCGTGGCTCTGTCCGGCACTAAGCACATCCCAAGACAATTATGATTGGTTTAATGAAATGGCAATAAACCAGAGCACGTTTTTCTCCCATCCTGGAATGTTGCATGGACTCACCAGACCTTCCCCCGCAGCAATGCAATGAAACCTAATGGGGCAATTCTGCACCCTTGATTGATATTTTTTTTTTTTTTTTGCCACGGCAGGCTCAGATTTTAATTAAAAGTCTTCTGACAACATCTATCTCATGATGATCCATTACCCTTTAACCCATTTGTTGTCTTCCCGTCGACTGAGCACTTGTTGTCCTCCTGGGTCAGAATTAAAAACAAACACCTTTTTGACGCTTTTTCTGACATTTACATCCCTTTCTTCTTTCAGTTTTAGTTGGGTTATTATTTTTTTTTGGTACGCAACCACCAAACCCCTCTAACACCAAGTTATTACAACTAGGTTTACACTTATTTTTGCAATTCATGGACAGTAATCCTCATTTGTAGGAAATCATACCTAATTTTTTAGTTTAAAAAAAAGAAGAAATTAGGAAATTTTACACTAATATTAGAGCTACGTATGTTGATGGATAATCAGAGACTTCAAAGAGTCAAAGCTTAGTCAGAATACAGTTTTGAAACCATTTACATGTTTTTAAAATGCTAAACCTTGAATAAAACTTCAAATTTCAATAAATCATGAGTTATACTTCCGAAAAGCGTAGAATGGAATCCATCTAATTTTTGGGTAATTTGTATTAAAAAAAAGTAAACACATTTCAGATTTTTTATTTTGAAAACGGGTCAACAGGAGGACAACTTGAGGATTAAGTACTGTAATACTTTGGGGACACATACTCCACCCCCCTCAATTGAATGTCCTGTGTTTTAGGACTCTGCCCCCCGTCCCCCCCCCCCACCGCCGACCTCCTCCATGCAGGTTTTTTGTTCTCCGGTCAAGAGTACTACGGCCACCAGCAGTCTCTGCCTTACAGCGACAGTGAAAGTGGGGCAGACATTAATAAATACGTTGATTACATACTGCAGTGCATTAAGATTTTGGTAGCTCTCTGCAGGAATGGGTCATGAGAACAGCCTGGCTGGCTGCAGAGTGTGTGTTCATGGTGAGGAAGGAACATGTGAATGCAAAGGCCGACTGATGTGTGTTTATGATTCACACACAGCACTTGGTATGAGAAAAACTCACTGTTAGTTCGGGTCTGAGCATGAAGCGATGTATATAGAATTGCAATTTATCCTTACATAAGAGAGGAAATGACTTTGGTCAGATATTTAAAGGAGCTCGATGTGTCTCTTGCGTGCAGGACCGCCCTCTGTAAAGCTTAATGGAAACAGAGGTGTGTGACTGTGTGGTTACTATGAACGTAGGGTTCCTTGTCATCAGTGTGTGGTGTTAGACGGCGGTGCCTGGTTGCCGTGTGTTGCTTAGTTAAAACTCTTCCTCAGAACATCAGTATTTACTGCCAAGTGTTCAAAGAAGAGTCTTCACTCGCTCTCTATCTCTGTTTCACTGAGTGACAGACGCTTCGTCAGAGAGGTGTGTGTGTGAAAGAGAGGTGTGTGTGTGTGTGTGTGTGTGTGTGTAAAAGAGAGGTCGCAGCACACTGTAGACCTGTCACCTCTCTCTCTCTGCAGTTTGTTTCCTCCGTGACTTCAAAGAAAACCTCGTTTTCCTCTCCTTTTTTCTGTTTTTCAATTTCCTCCTCTTTCTCCCTGCTCTTGTCATTTATCCTTTCATTCCCCTCACTTTCTCTTTGGTTCCTTCCATGAATTCTTCCTTTTCTCTTATTTTGCTTTTGTTTCTGCCTCTTCTCTACTTTTCCCTCTCTTCTCCTTCCTTCCTCTTTCTATTCCCTCTCTTTTGTTTTTCATCCTCTCCTCTTTTTAGGTCTGCCTCCTTTCTGTCTCTGTCCTTTCCTTCTTCCTGTTCTTTCATCATCTTCTCCTTGCAGCTTTCTTATGAATCTATCTTTTTCTTCCCTCCTATTTGTTTCCTCTTCTGGTCTCCTATCATCTCGTCATGCTTTCTTTTCCATTCCCTCTCTCTCTCTCTCTCTCTCTCTCTCTCTGTCTCTCTCTCTCTATCGTTTTGCTCCTGTGTCTCTTTTCCTCCAACATCACAGTCGCCCCTCTACATGGAAGTTGATTTTCGAAATTCCAAGAAATAGGAAAGAAAAAAAAACGAGTGTCAGCGAAAGATTTATAAGACACAGAGAATCGGAGCCGGCGATTCTCTCTGCTGTTTGGGCTCCAGGGTCTTTTCTCTTTCTTTCTATCACTGCCTGATACCCAACACACACACACACACACACGCACGCATCACACATCAGCCTCCGTGCTAAAAAACAAGTAAAACATCAAACACACAAAGACCACACGGGGACTTGGCCTTATTCTTTCCCCTAATTTCTCCTCCATACATCTCTCTCTCTCTCTCTCTCTCTCACTCCTTATCTGAGTCACTTCATTTTGTCTCTGTGTCGGTGTCAGAGGTAGCGCGCATATTTTTTCGCCTGCTGGGGAGCTATTTGATTTGTTCTATCGTTTTAGAGCTCATATTGTTTCTGGTGTGTTGTTTTTATTATGACGGCTTTATTCATATCACTGCCTGTGGCAGCTCGGGTCCCGAGCCCGAGTCATCGGGGAGGGAGATAGAGACGGGGATAGAGCAATAAAGCAAGAAAGAGCTGCATCGGCTCAATATATGGCAAGCAGTATGTGTGCAAATGTGTGTATGTGAGTGTGTGTGTGTGTGGCTATGCTGACGTTGTTGGGAACTCAAATTATAACAAAAAGCTTTACCCAATTTCCTCTGTAGTCTCTCTGCCTGATCCCTGCATGCACGCACAAACACAAACGCACACATCATACGCTTGGCACTTGATGTTCATTAAACAGGGAGGGACGAGTGTGTGATTTGTCATTGGCCATGGCTGTAGAACAGGGACAGCAGGGAGAGGAGCATCACTCCATCCATCACTGTGATGAAGTTAGACTGATGCATCATGTATCAATGCCCACTCCCCCTTCAGTCATTGTTAGGTTGACCCAGAGACAGGTTGGTTGCAACCACTGGGACAAAGCATCATCCATCAACAACTACATTTACATCCACACTAATATTTGTAATATTATTCTGAATATGACAATATTGAAAGTTCCTATTTTCCACAGCTGCAAATAAACACGAAAATTTGTGGAATATTCACTTTCATTAGCCATGTCAGCAACTTACTCGGAATATTGTCTTTTTAGAATAAGGGAAAAAACAAGAATATTATGTGCATGTAAACATAGTCACTGAGTTAAAACAAGTCTGACTTCACTGTACTATGGTTACTATGGTACATCTCATAGCCTTTTGATAACAAGTTAAACCACGGATTAACTGTGCAAGCTATGAAGCTCTTTTTTAATACTTGCATTGGGTTTAATATTATATGTTGCATTATGTTGAACTGTCAGTGATTGTTTGTTTGTTTCTTTGGGAGATATCATTGCTGTCAGAAATGAATATTCACTTCTGATGATTAAGGAGATGATGTGAGCAGTTTTTTTTTCTACTCAGCTGCAGCAGTTAATATGTGTATGATATGACAAGCCGATATATCACCCTGCTAACACATCTTGGCCTGTTTGTCTGTCTGCTAACAACAAGCCACGCAAATGAACACACTTCTGAGCTTCTGACAGGAGCTGCTACGTCCTGCTTATTGGTGGATGGCTGCATGTGACACCTACCACAACAAGGCCTTTTGCTAATACACCACTGTGCTGCAATCACACTATGTTGTTCAAAGTGCCATTTTCAAAAGAGGAAAGAAAGGAAGCAAGGACAGAAGTGAGGAATCAAGAGGATGCTACTGACAAAATGTGAAGTCCATTTCTTCACTATGTATCCTATGATTTTACAGCGATCAGTCCAGGATTGTTGGCAGGTCCATCATACATGAGTGTGTGTGTGTCTGTGTGTGTGCATGTATGTGTGTGTCTTCTTTACGTCCTGGGTTCTAGACCCAGCTGAGCGAGGCCAACAGAAGCAGGAGCAGTAGTATAGTGTTAGGAGGTCCAGCGGTGACGGATGCAGCCCCGGCTGTCCCCGGGGAGCCAAGGTTGGAGACGGTGGCCCTCTCAGAGTACAGCGGGATGACGTCAAACTGGCCCCCCTCATCCCCCTCCACCTCTGTCTGGGTCAGTTCCTCTTCTTCCTCACTCTCCACCAGCTGACAGGGAGAAGACGCTGTTAGTAAAACCATTTCTCTATGTACACCTTTTCACAATTAACAATGCTGAAAAAAAAAGTGGTTAAAAGTACACTACCGGTCAAAGGTTTGGGGTCACTTAGAAATTCCCATTGCACTCCATTGTAGACATAACAGCAGCTGAGATCAGTTGCCTTGTTTTTTTAACCAGGGCAGCAGTTTTCACATTACATGGGCTTACATAAATGCAAAAGGGTTCTCCAATGTTTTTTCTAGTTAGTTTTTTTTAAATAATATCAGATTAGTAAACAAAATGTGCCTTTGGAACATTGGATGAATGGTTGCTGATAATGGGCAATGTAGATATTGCATTAAAGATCAGCCACCCACCCAGATCAGCTGGTATCCTGTCTATAATGGAGTGGAATGGAAATTTGCAAGTGACCCCAAACTTTTGACCGGTAGTGTATGTCCTGATGTCCCTTTTTTGGCCCCTTAAACCCAATCAGATTGACATTTGTTTTTACATCTGCCAAACCAAGTCCCGTTCCAAAACTTGTATTTGCCTAGATGACAGCACACAATGTGGTTTCCAAAAATAACTAAGTTAACAAAGTAACTAATGGTGCAATAGCAGTCTTTCTGCAAATACAATTGTGCAATATTTGATTATTATCTTATTATTGTATTTACTATATTTACCGTATTTATTGTTTTTATTGTGTGTCTTTTGCCTTAATAAGGGTACTGTCAGTTTATGGTGTACCATTGAGAATGAGTTGCCGAAAAACACAGCTGCTGTCCAATGACCAAAAGCCTCTTTCTTAGAATTCTTCATAACTGAATGACATACATTATCAAAGTAAGGTGATCGGGTTGACTGTTGATCCCTGATTGGTTAGATGTGCCAATATTGGCTCCATTCCGACACTCCCCGATCCGATCGGGACATCCCTCGAGACAAGGGTCTAGCAACGGTAAGGAAGTGTTAACCCAAACTCTCACATGGTAAAATAGTGAAAAACAAGATTTAAATCAAATTTGGTAATTTAAAATTTGTATTAAATCATTTTGAAAATTGAACTTGTATGATAAATGTTTTATGCTATCAAAAAAGTACAAAAAAGCAAAATTAGAAATGGGTTAGAAATTGGTAATTCTTTGATGTCTTTCTATTTGAAATTATGTTTCGAGACGGAAATTGACCAACCGTAATTTGTATTAATGAAACCAATTCATCCTAAATATTTTATACTATTAAAGCGATTTATGGTGCTTGATGTGAAACCATTCATATGGCGAGTCAAAGTATTGTTGCGGCCCAAAGCAAAGTTGATCCGACCCCCAACGTACCCTTAACTCAATATTCAAACCACTAAAAGGAACACAATATAGTAACATGCTAAAAGGAGCAATGTGTACAATATTTATACATATCATTTGATTTTAGTCAGTTTTTTTTAATTTGTGTGAGAAGTATATTATCATTAAAAAGTTCATAACTTAAATTACAATACTTTTGACAAAGGTTTGCTCTTACGGATGGTAGCCCACAAGCTAACGGTCTAGCACCTAGTTTTCTCAAGGGTCCTCCAACCTTGGAAGGAGCTGGTTCTGAGCCAACACTTTCATATCATAGCATCAAAAAGCAACACGTTTTTTTTATACTACTCTCTTTCAAAGTACTGTCTACCGTCTCTCTTAATACTAAGTCATCTAACAGCACCCCTGACGAGCTGTTGTTCTGCCCCTTGCGTTCTACACAAACGCTGAAGGGGGACAGGTTGTCAGAGCAAGCCGCGGTAGGGTTAAGTTTCCCTTCAGCTGTGATCACATTAGCAGGGCCAAATGTAACCAGGGATTCGGGGAGCTTATCCCAATAAAGGATGGATATTCTTTGTTGCAGTTTAGACATTTTCTGGCTGAGACTGAGGTCACTTTGCTGCTGTTTTCCAGTGAAATGGTGACTATGTACAGTGTGTGATCATTAAAATGTCTGTTTTGGTATTAAACATGTCAAACGTATCATGTGTGTCCATGTTTGAGCCCTTCAAAGCTGTTGATGAATATGATTCACTGTGGTGTTATGGCTGATGAATGTTGAGTACGCCCAGATGTTCAGATTCAATGATATGCACCAACATCTGGAGGAGCCCAAGGCCCGTGCTGGGTTATTGTTAGCATATTGTTCTTCTACTGATAACAATACGGTCTTCTGTCATTTGGTTGAAATACTGCCTCTGATAGCTGCTCGTTTCATGTTGTTCCCATTTTGTGTCTGACAATTTTTGACTTATTTTGAACTTTTCATCATCTAGTTTGACAGTTGCAGTTGCTGTAAAAGCGGCTGTTGTCTTGCTCTCCTTCAGGGGAGACGCACCCATTATGGGGTGGCTCTTCTCACTTTTGTTAAGTGATGTGAAAATAACTTTGTCCATTACTAGTAAAACTGATTCTAATATGTATGGTGTGCAGTGCTTGACAATCATTTAAAAAGGGATGTTAAAATTAAGAGCACCTTCTTTCAACTTTCAGATGAAACTTTTCTGCACTTATTCTGAGGGACTATCCTGTGCTGAGAGTCGTGTGCCCTTTCCTTTGATCTGCTCCTTTTAGAACACATTGGTGGGGGGCAGAACAAGCCTGAAGCATATTGTTAATATTTCTTTGAAGATAATTGGAGTGAAGAAGACAGACTTGGGGTATTTTTAGGAACAGCACATCTCCAGGGAACTTAAACATATACTTACCATATACAGTGTTTTTACAGTACGCTGAATATTGCTAATGTGTTGTACTGTATTCCGTTCTAGGTATAACTATGAGAGCAGTATCAAATATTTTGTATCTGAAAACTAATTTTCCCAGTGGACAATACAGATTATCTATCTATCTATCTATCTATCTATCTATCTATCTATCTATCTATCTATCTATCTATCTATCTATCTATCTATCTATCTATCTATCTATCTATCTATCATCTATCTATCTATCTATCTATCTATCTGATACACTGATCTATCTAATACACTGCAGTGTAAAAGTGACCAGAACAGACATCGTCTTCACATGGATCTAAAATAATTAACTTAACCAAAAAAGCCATTGTTGTGTAATTTCCATGTGTTCTCTCACTGACTGGAAGGCACAATGTCAGTCAAACCAAAACCAATGTCTACAAAGCGGAAAATCAACATTGACAGGTATTCACAATCACAAAAAAATCCCAGTGCGCTACATGTTTGACTGCATTCCTTGTTAAAATGTAACATGAGAAGCTAAGAGCAGTCATCTGTATTTCTGTGTGGGACTTTTGCTTTGCAGCCTGGACAGTACTCAGCATCTTGAAGTGAAACCTTTCAAATTCGGTGAAACTCACTGGAGCGAAACAAGCCAAAGTTCTTCGGAGAGACAAGACAACAGCTGAGAAGATGAGACTGAATGAAACAAGAACAGAAAGAATGGAATGTCACATAAAAAAAAGGTAGGGTGGAGTAAGGAAAGTAAGGAAAGGATGGAGGAAGGGAAGTGGGGGATTTGGGGAAGGAAGAGAAAGGGGGGGGGGGGCATATGGGCATGAATAAATTCCTACTAATGAAGCCTGACTGATGCACTGCTTCCAACCAACACCTCATCTAATCCGTTAACTGGTAGAGAGACACAGATGGACACAGAGAGAGAGAGAGAAAGCGGAAGGAGGAGGGCAACTGAGGAGGAGAGAGAGTTGGAATCCCCTCTTGTCTGGCGGCCCAGATTATCTCTGGCAGCGAGGCATGCTGGGAGCCAGGGAGCCACAGCCACGGCAGATTGTGGTCTGGCCAGGGTTACAGTAGCCAGGACGGCGATTGGATTGGACCACACTTAATGGTCAGTGTTGGACAAGGGCAGCCAAGAGCTGTGCAGCTCTCAGAACATATGTGTTGACAGCAGATTTCAACATGTCTGTATGTCTGCTGTCAGCAAATTACAGAGCTGGCAGACTCTGACACGGTCCAACAGGATGGAAATCAGAACACTGCAGGGCCAGGTCTGCACAGCACAGGCTGTGTGGAGTCTGATTGGCTGGTCAGGACTGTTGGAACAGTTGTTTGGTTGAAGGTCTGACCCTGATCTCCTCACCACTCCCCTGCTAGGAACCAAATAGCAGGAACATGTTCGTAGATTAGGAATTAAAGGATCACTTGTTTGAGAGAGGCTGCTTTTTGTGTCCATGCCCCCATGTTATGGACCACCCTGCCACCAAAACTAAGAGAGGCTTCGCCACTGAACACTTTTAAAAACAAGGTAAAAACCCTGCTTCTTACAAACGTCTATTAACAACTGAGTTTGTTGGTGTTCAACGTTACAGTAATCTTTGGTGTGTGTGTGTTTGTGTGTGTGTGTGTGTTTGTGCATGTTTAACACATGTTATTTTATTCTGTTTAATTAAAAAAAGTTTTATGTTGCTTTTGTACGAAGCACAGTGTGTTACTTTAACTTTTACAAAATGAGGTTTTATTGATTGATTGATTGATTAATTAATTGATTGATTGATTGATTGATTGATTGATTGATTGATTGATTGATTGATTGATTGATTGATTGATTGATTGAGTGATTAATTGATTGAGAATGGAACATTTTCAAACCTAAACTGGCTCAATCTAAACATGTTGTATAAATAAACACAATATAGAGGTTTTCAGACTGCGAAGCTGTGCATGTGAATTTATTGTAGCATTGTTGAGTAGAGCACAGAGGGGGGCTCTGTGCTCTACTCAACAATGCTACAATTGTTGCAGAGGAACGTCTGGCTACTTCACAGATACATTCTGGGATAGAATCTTTTCTTGAAACCATTCACAATCATCTTGGGCAACGCTAAGCTCCAGACGCAGCGAGGGTGTCTCTTGTTTTGCTACCCGCAAAAGAATACTTTTAAATATACTACAGTTAAATAAAGTTAACTGCTGAAAATATACAGTAATGTGCGCTATTTAAATTAGCTGGATACATGGTTAAACTCATGTCAAGGCTTGTCTATTGATGATTGTCCTGAATTTGAGCTTTTTATTTTGTCTTATTTTTTAGAATTGGACATGTACACAACGGTTAAGCTCTATAGTAGTGGAGCTGTTGGCAGTGGCTTTCCATTCACATTGCACAGTTACAATTATATTGAATTGTTTATAAGGCTTTGAGCTAGCATCGCAGGCCTACAATGCTGCAGAACAACCAGCTGTGGCCGCTGTGGGGGGGGGTGAAGCCAGCACTGCCCAGGTGTGCCGATGTGACATGGCGTCCAGGACCTACTCTGCTGGAACAGACACATAGCTCTCTCTCACATTCACGACGCCTGATGTTTGGGTGCAACGCAGAACATAAAGGTTCTGTTTTTTTCAGCACCATGGACAGAGAGCAGAGGTCTCATTAGCATTACTCACAGAAAAAGGAAGCAATGCCTTGAATGGCATCCAAAAATCTTAATAATTCTGGTTGTTGTGGGGGTTCTGCAGTCACATTCATTGACCATAATCATGGGTCTTGTATTGTCCAGTGCTACTCAGTTGTTGGATGCATTATATTCTCCTTTCTGAATGTCAGCACTAAAAAGTTACATATGTTGACGGAAATTGTTAGGATGTATGAAATGTCACATTGTTACTGACATGTAGGCTGTGTTTAGATGGAAATGATCTGAAGAGAAAACGCAAAACTGGCATTAAGTTCTCACTTTTTATTCTAAGTTTAATCGAGCGTTTTGGGGGGAAAAAAGTGTTACGCAAAAGTGTGTAAAGTTCAATGAAGTATGCACACCAGGCGGCTAGGTGATGGTGTGAAGCTCTGCCACACAACACCAACAAGTCCGTGAGCCTGTGTAGAACCTTCCTGTTGCTACAAAGGCACAACTGGGCGTGGACTGGGAGTCCTGCCAGTCAAAATATGTAGATATATCAGCCAAATTTCTTCAGCTGTATCCTGTACCGGGAGGGACGTCATATCCACACAAGAAAGACGCTATCTGTAAAAGTCAGATATCATCAAAGCTGAGAGCCATCAGGACCAATTAAAAGCAGGCTGTGGATACCCAACAGTGGAGTGGCCATGGGCGAGTAATCACTCCATTATTAGATTTAAAATTCACTCTGTATTTATTTTACTTACATTGACTTTTGCGTTTTTACCCTTTGAAGCTTCCCACTCTGGAGGGTGGTTTCACGTTTTTGCATTTTTTACAGCCCCAAAACGCTGTTGTCAAATATGTTGCCATTTTCACCCGTTTGAACAGGGCCTTAAGCGCTATGAAACAAGAATTCTCAGTTTTTACCAGGTCTCTGCAGGTGATTTGGGCCCTGATTGTAAGATGTTTATATTAATCAAAGTAACAATATTGTATAATTGAGGACATGAGGTATATTATTGGAATACATTTAATCACCATAATTCAAAATTGGAAAGGAGTGGCAAATAAAGAATATTTGTGAACTCCATTGTGTTGTCACAAACCAAAAGTGAACAGTAACGGTAAAACAGTGAAACAGACAAAAAGCGCCAGCGATGGAGATAAAACCAACACAATAAATAAACAGCACGCTGTGTGACAGTAACAGGATGAGCCCAAAGCAAAGATAATAGAAACGGCCGGGGGATAAAAGTCTGAAAGGTAATTTAAAGTGCGGAGGCGGTGAGCGTGTACTCACGATGTTGTTGTGTTCGGGCAGGTGGTTGTTGCTCAGCAGCTCATCCTCCTGAACCAGCGGGGAGGGCCTGGGAGCAGGGGGGGGGGTGGTGTCTGCCGGCAGGGAGCCGGGGCTCCCCATCCAGCTGATAGAGTTACCTGCATAGAGGAAACACAGCCCCATCACTGCCTCTGTGTGTGGTGTGGTGTGGTGTGTGTGTGTGTGTTTGTATGTGCGTGTGCACCTATGGGTGTGAACCTACATATCTATTTGGCAGCTTTATTGTTTGAGCTGTCGGCAGCTTGATAAATGACCGAGCTTTATGAGAAGGGCATTGACGCATCGATCTACGCTTTAGTGTTTGGACATACAGACTCAGTGTGTATCGACAGCCGTATTGACAGCTGCTGTGATTGAGTGACAGCTGGAGGGCTCTACATGAAGCTGAAGATACACACTGTCAGGCTGGTGTGAATGCTGAGGCTGAAGCATGTAGCTCACATATAAGGATGTAGAGTTGGGTTCATGCAGGGAACAGCGCTGGAAGAAGCACCCACCGAGACACATTCAGCAGACATTCTGTCCAATACATTTCTTCATTTCTTCCCTTTGAGCTGTTCCTCAGAGTATCTTTGATGGTGACACATTCATTCTGTTTTTCAGAATGCTGGTCCTCAGATACATTATTTAAAACCGGGCTTATGTGGATAGGAGTGCTGGTGGTCTGTCTTTTAAGAGCAGATGGTACAGGCAAAAACATCATTTTTAATTTGAAGGTTTTGGGCTCTTTATCTTCTATAAAATGTCTTCTTTCAGACTGGTGGAGAGAAAACAATTCTCTTACTACATATTGTCTATTTGTGTGTGTAGATTTCTCCTAAATTCACTAAAAGAATAGCATTAGATAAAGCCTCATTTGCAAAGTATAAACATACAATTTAAGGAAACTTGTAAGACAAGACATTATATATGTCACATTATATAAGTTTCATGCTGATATCTGTTAGTTGAAATATTTTCCCTATGAAGCTTTTAACACATATGGCTTTGTTTAGATATCATCATTTATACATACAGTACATTACATACAAACATGCAGAAAATTGATTTTTATACCATAAGCCTAACCATAACTTGTCTTGATAAAACCAAATGACACTTACTAAAAGAAACATTATGTCATAAACGTTTATCACCTGTTTATAATGTTTTAGGACACTCTTATGTAGCTACCTTCAACTAAAATTATACCCTATTTAATTTAATATCTACACTAGTCTATATCCATGAAGTTCCACTTCCGGGACAAGCTAATGTTAGTAAAGTATCAGTGCTATCGTTGTTCTGTATATTGTACGGGATCAATAGAAAACACAATGTTTACAGCATAGGAGAGCAGCAACGGAGGTTTTTGCTTTTAATATATTTCTCTGAGCAGTACGAACAATGTCAGTGAAACCGAAATGAGCTCTCAGTGTCTCCATCGTTTACACTGAGCTGTTCTAGCTGTAGCTAGCCTATGTTCCAACAGCGTCTGCCAGGGAAATCACGACACTTATGATGACGTTTATGTTACAAGGTAGACAATCCTTACTCATCATTGACCGTATTAATGTGTAGGGTTGATTAGTTATTCAAAGAAAGATAAGTACTTTAAAATTCACTTACTTTTTTTTACCTTTAGGCTACTGCTAACAAGCAGGTAAAAGATTCTGTATGTTTAGTTCACAATAGTTCCAGCACAGAACTCTGCCCTCTTAAATAATAGAAAGGATAGAAATTGTGATCCCTGAATGTGTTTACTTTGAAGGGCCAATAGATATATCAAACTGGTCAGATCTTCAATGCAAGAATGGGCTTGTGAGAAAAGAAAAAGTCATACAAATGGTTTAAGTATTTACACAAAGAAATGGGGAAAGTACCTGAGCACTTTGGATGCCATGTACTGGGGATAGATATGTATGCAGCGGGCTTACGGTGTTAGCATATACCCATAATATGGTTGGTTCGGTTGAAGTTTGTTGTTTATATTGTTGTCTGATGTATTGAATATTAGGGTTGTTATTTTATTTTGTCTTGATAGGGAGGGGGTGATGAAGAGTGGGGGGTTTGGATGGGGAGCTGATGTGTCAATGTTGTGAATTGTATATTTTGTATGTTTTTAAAATGAAAAAAAAAAACTTTTGACATAGCCTAAACGCAGCATATAAAGCCAGTGTGTGCAGCAGAAGTGTAACAGAGGTCTTGCAGAGGTTTAATGGAAGTGTAGCAGATGTCTAACAGAGGTGTAGCAGAGGTGTAGCAGAGGTGTAACAGAGGTCTAGCAGATGTGTAGCGGAGGTGTAGTAGAGGTGTAATGGAGGTGTAACAGCGGTGTAGCACAGGTGTAATGGAAGTGTAGCAGAGGTGTAGCAGAGGTGTGACTGAGGTCTAGTAGGTGTGAAGCGGCGGTGTAACGGAGTTGTAGCAGAGGTGTAATGGAAGTGTAACAGAGGTGTAGCAAATGTGTAGCAGAGGTGTAGCAGAGGTGTAACGGAGGTGTAGCGGAGGTGTAATGGAAGTGTAGCAGAGGTGTAGAAGAGGTGTAATGGAAGTGTAGCAGAGATGTTGCAGAAGTGTAGCAGAGGTGTAACGGCGGTGTGGCAGAGGTGAGGCAGAGGTGTATGGAAGTGGAGCAGAGGTCTAACAGAAGTGTAGCAGAAGTGTAGCAGAGGCGTAACGGAATTGTAGCAGAGGTGTAGCAAAGGTGTAATGGAGGTGTAGCAGAGGTGTAGCGGAGGTGTAGCGGAGTCGTGGTGGAGGTGTAGCAGAGGTGTAGCAGAAGTGTAGCAGAGTTGTGGCAGAGGTGTAGTGGATGTGTGGCAAAGATGTAGCCTTTCACACTCACGCAGGCAGCTGTTGTGGGTGAACATGCGCTGCAGTCTCAGACAGTCCTGCCACTGGTTGCCGCTACCTTCACAGTTACACCACAGCGACACGTCTGCAGAGCCGTTGCTGATGTAGTTGGGTGTCATGATGGTACCTGTAGGTCAGAAGGTCAGAGCGGGCCCGTTAGCGTCGGACAAGTCTCAGGACCTCAGGGCTTTACTCATATGTGAATGTTTATCACAGTGTTTCAGAGACGATGACACAATGTCGAGGAACAAAACTGGCTCCTCTCCTAGCTACTACTTTACTTTTTACTTTAAGCAATTTGGGAGGCAATCAGCTAGCTTTAAGGCACAAACACCAACAGAGGATTCAAACAAAGCAGAAACACAGCCTGTAGAAAAACATGATGCAGACTCTGACTTTTCCTCTGGGAGCTTCTGCTCAGTGCCAACCTGGCAACTTTAAGAGGCAGAATGCCCAAATCTGGACAATATGTTGAGGACTGGATGAAGCTGAGGTAGCAAACACCATTGCTGAGTGTGACGCCCTCACAAAACGTCCCACTTTTAGGTCTTTAAAAAACAGTTCCACATTTTAGCAAATCCTGTTTTTCCAAGTGGGAAGATGAGGGAATTCATCTCATGTCTAAGCATAAACACTGGCAGCAAAGGGAACATGCAACTTGGCTCTCTCCAAAGTTCAAAAATACCATAAAGCTCACATATTAACATGTTTGATCTCAATAGTTTAGTCCGTACTCAAACAGAGACGACAAAAACTCACTCAGGGCGCCAAATAAAAAGAAATCTTACCAGTGGTTTTTCCTTCAGGAAAACATTTCACTGTATTTACATTTCATTCATTTGATTACCTCAGGCAGCTACCCTTTCGTAAATATGTATTTAAAGATGCTGATAGAGAAGTCATCCATCATTGTCAGAGCGAGCAGGAAGCCACTCAGTGCCTCTCCAGCCACATCTCTTATCAGCGGCCATGCGTCTATCTTGGGTCAATCTTGCATCTTTTCCTCCTCTTAATCACTGTGTGATCACCTCGCTCACTCTTTCTGCCTCTCCACCCATCACTCCCCCGTTCCAGCCATCTATCCTTCCACCCATCCACTCCACTCCATTTACATACATACTTATATACTATATATATATATATATATATATATATTCAACCTTTCTTCTGCTGTTGAGTCATGCAATTTTCACTGACAATGCACATTTTAGTTTTACTCCAAACTTCTTTGTTTTTCCCTTCATTGAGTAAATGTCTTTATCAGCATGCCCATGTCATGTCTTAAAGTACCAAGTATCAATGACATGAAAGAATCAGGAGAAAATGTGACTGCCAGTCCAAATACACTGAATGTAAAATACACAGCCTCCAACCAACCCCCCCCCCCCCCCCCCCCCCCCCCCCCCCCCCCCCCCCCCCCCCCCCCCCCCCCCCCCCCCCCCCCCCCCCCCCCCCCCCCCCCCCTTTGCATCCCGTACCAATGAGTCCGGCGTAGGCTCGGAGGCACAAGCCCGCTGAGTCTTTCAGGCAGCCGCTGCCCGTCACAGGAGATGGCTGGCAGTTATTGAGGAAATCAGCCAGTCTGGACCTGGCAACGACACATACAGCAACTCAACATCAAACACAAAAAGTGGGCAGGACATCCGGGTGTGTGTTTTGGGTGTGTCTGCGTGTGTGTGTGTGTGTGTGTGTGTGTGTGTTTGTGCGTTTGAAAATGTTGGTTTTTGTAGGGTTTCAGTCCAACATCAATGTTTTTTGAAGAAGTACTGGCCCATTTTAGTGCTTGTACATTTTGCCTTTCCTCTGTCCTTTAATCATTACTTTCTGCTTGATAATTTTGCTTTAGATGCACTGCTCCTTCAGCTGTTGTCCATGTTTATAAGACTAGGAAACGCACACATGCATTCATAAGGGCAAATACCAGCTTGCCAATTTGTGGCAATTTGTTATATCCTTCAATTAGTTTCAGGTTTCATTGTTTTCACATCTAGATTTCATGAGCAATCATAAAAATCCTGTCATACAAGCGTTTAATAGAGTGATATTTAGGTGAAGTCTATTCATTGTAAATATGAAATAAAAAAGGACATAAAATAAATCCATAAATCCACTCACAGAAGAAAAGCAAATTGAGAGAAAAACGAGAATAGTAACTGCTCCACAAATGGGGTTAGAAAATTATAAATATTATGATTTAATTATTGTATAACAGTGTAGACTGTAACATCTATTCTAAACTATTTGTTGTTGTGCATCCGGTCTGAAACAGTAGCTTGCCCCCTGAAGTACTTCCCATCAGTCAGTGTGTCCTCCAGTAACCAGCTCTGCCTATTCCGAGACACTGCTGTGACCAGAGATGAACTGCAGTTACAGTGTAGTCACGCACACCTGATCCAAATCTCGGTTCACATGTATCTATGGTCAAAGGCGTTCAGTGGCTGGATCAAATATCTTATGGCCCCACCCAACTACGCTGTACGAAAGCTATGGGGTGGCAGAAGCTCAGACCGTAGGGAGTTGGGTTGGGAACCGGGGGGTTGCGGGTGCCAGTTCACCTCCTGGGCACTGCCAAAGTGCCCTTGAGCAAGGCCCCGAACCCCCAACTTGAGCCCCCCCCCACTCTGACATATCGCCATTAAGCGCATGTATAGGTGCTGAGTGTGTGTGTGTGTAATTCAGGCCTGTGTGTAATGTGTGTAATAACAACCATGTGGACATTTTAATGTTCTCTTAAAGTATACATTATTATTATTAATATTATTATTATATGAGGCAGTACTGTGGGTGATCAATTAGCCACTAACATATTTCTCACCCTGGACACAAACTGTTTGAATCCCCCCCCCCATCCCTAGTCACTACACTTGCACTAACCATCCTGGACTTTACATCTGCACATTGCATATACTTTATGTTCTTTGCATATGTTGCACTCAACTCATTCAGCCTCTTTTTTTCTTATGCAACAGTTATTCTGTATGTATATATTTGTTTTTCTGTATTTATTGTTAATTTTATATGCATTTTTAATGTTTATGTTTGTCTGTTTATGGATGCAGAAACATGGACACGTACTGTGCAAACAATGTTCCATACCTTTCCTGTCAGCTGTGAGTTGACTATGTGATCAAATGGCCCTGTGTTATGTAAAGCCTATTTGATTTTATGATTAAACCCAGCTGTGTGGCTGCATGTCTAACCTGCAGAGATCGTCCCGGCGGCAGAAGCTCTGCTGGTGGAGGCAGTTGGGTTGCAGCCCCTCCATCTCCTGGTAGGAGCAGGACGGGACAATGGTTTTCCTCCTCCTCTCCCCACACAGGGTGTTGGTGCAGGGGCAGAACAGGACTCCCAGGCTGTACTCCTCAGGCACCCGCTCCAGGAAGCGCCGCAGGGCCCGGTGGCACTTGTGCTGGTTGCACCGGTTGGTCCCGGGAGCCCGTTTGGTGCAGGCCAGCACGTACTCTGATCGTAGAGAACCACACTTCTCGTACAGGCCGCAGTCCTGTGCCGCCTTCAGACACTGGTTCTCACCATCCAGCTGCATGTAGGATGAGGCTGAGGGAGGGGGTGGGTGGAGGTAGTGGAGAGAGTCAATCAGGAAATATTAGCATGTTGGAAAGTCCCAGGTTACCCAGCATCACCCTTATGAACGTCCAATGTTTCCATCAACACGTTTTATCCCAAGTAAGGGATACTAAATGAAAAATGCCTTAGTGAAATTGGATGGAATTTCATGAATGTCGACTCAAAGGAAATAGGTCTCATCAGATCAATATACAGCTTATGCGATAAACGCTGATGGAAACATTATGTGTCGAATAAATTATGAATTTATAAAGTAAATAATTATATTGCAATTAAGTTTTAGGACATTTTATGGTTGCTACCCGCCACAAAACAAAGAAGAAGGTTAGCTTAATTTCCGCCCAGTATTTCTACTCTGTTTGCACACAGGGCGGGTGTCAACAAAGACAGATGGAAGTGGACGGACGAGGAGACGAGAGACTTTTTGAATTAACTTTACGAGTAAAATATAACGGCTATTTTAGATAGCAAAAATCGAAGAAGTGCCATAATTTGTCAGGAACTCGCAAAGGAAATGGGCTTCAAAGGTTAGGACAAGCCGTGGGACGTCCTGCAGAGTAAATACAAGACGCTCAGCCAGCGAAACATGTCTCAAAAAAGAGTTGTCTCACAGGAAAATAAAAGGCAAGTTGCATCTGCTTCATCATAGCAATGTGTTGATAGCGTCATTGTTTTCTTATTATAGCTTGATATGTCGCTATCAGCTGGCACATGAGCACTATTATAACTTGTGCAATATTGATCAGTTGTTGGTAGACGGCGCGATCCATTTTGTCTAGACAAACTATGTTTCGCAAATGTTAACTTGAATATTGTGCGATTCAGTGCGAAAATGAATAAAAACACCTTAAAATGTCTGAAATCAATTTTTAAATTCCAAGTTGATAGCAAACTTGTATGTGACGCCATTACCCACAGGTTTTTATTGGATTGGTGGAAACACTGTTTCACCGGCTTAATTTGTATGAATTTTTTAACCAAACTTCAGATAATTCCATTGACAAGTGGAGCTACTGTAAATGGGGCCGACAAAAAGGAGGCAAACGAAAGAGTTCCCCCAGCTGGTCACTAGTTCCTATCTTTATTGATTGGTACAAATTGATTTACATGTCTGAGACTCAGTGATTCATCAAGCTGCTGCACTGTGATAGACACCTCATCATAACAGAGTGGATGAGTGAGTCAGTCTGAGTGTGTGAGTGTGTGTGTGTCTGTGTGTGTGTGTCTGTGTGTGTTTATTTGCATGTGTGTGTGTGTGTGTGTGTGTTTTACCTGCCACTAAGGAAGCCATGCGTGTATCCATCATTGTGTCGTCATAGGGAGATATTTCAAGCTCGTCCTCGCCTGGAGAAAAGGAACACACAAACATTGGCAAACAACTGAGTGATCACTTGCCATGTGACCCACAGTAGCTCCACGAGAGGCATAAAATCTAGACAAACACTGTTATCAATGAAACTGCATGTGGCCTCCGGAAATGCACTGGAAGGCGGTAATGAGTGTAATATCTGGAATGAGGCCATTACAATGATTTGAAATGTTTTCCACAGTGAAAGAAATGGTGTGATAAGTTCACGTTGAGGCTGGTAAATTACAAAAAAAGGTATTGTCCAAACTAGCACTGGAAGGATCATTTTTGAAAAGATGTCTGGCTTCAATAATTGGAGAACAACTACATCTCTCTGGGAAACAAATTACTTACTGTCCTACAATAGAACTTCCCAAGGGATGCAAGGTAGGTGCTTGAAAATGTGATCCCATCTAAAACTGGGCTCAACAATTCGAGACACAATTCCAAACCTGTGAGTAAATAGATTGTGATCGACTGTACTGAGCACAGCAATGGAAAAAATGTACAAGAATGGACAACTTGTATCACTTGAAAGTACTTGAATTATGATCATAATATTGATTTATAACTCTGGGTGATACTATGTTCATGCTATTGACACACAGAAGCCAGATGGAATTCTTTGGGATTAAAGATCCAGTAACATTGGACAGGTCCTTAGGTATAAAATCTGCACTTAGGACTGCTAAAAGAAAACAGGAACTGTATCAGATTCCTCCACATTAAAACAGAAAAAGCTACTGGTTGTTTGTTAGTTTTTCTGACCTCATGTGTTGTAAGTTATCTTGTCTCTAAGATACACTTTTTCAGGATCTATGAACAGCCAAGGATATAGCTAAAACTGCAGAAAATACAAATGAGACTGTTAGGTTTTGATCCCGGTTTTTAACGTAAGATGCTGTCTGTGGTTGGTAATGTTCCTGAAAACAAATATTAAAGATAAGACTTTATGGAGGTAGGAGTACACAGTGACACACAGAAGAGTAAATAAAGGGTGATACTGGAAAGAGATTATGAAAGTAGTGGAAAATCCTGCAATGATAAGACGATCATGGGTGTAAATATGAGTCATCTGCAACATCAACATGTACAGAACATTCAAAGCACCAAAAAATTATAATGCAGTATAACTGGCCCCACTATCATGCTGCTCTGTGATGATGATTTGGTGATACATCTTCTATTCCATGTCTAAATGAAGTTTAGAAGTAGCATTTTAAAAGTGCACTGTATTTAAATCATATTTACTTAAAGGTCCCATTACATGGTGCTCTTATGCACCATGTAATGGATGCTTTTATAGACCTTAGTCCTCTAATACCATATCTGAAGTCTCTTTTCTATAGACCCTAGTGGTCTCCTAATACCATTTATGAAGTCTCTTTCCCAGAATTCAGCCATGGTGCAGAATCACAGCCACTAGAGCCAGTCCCACAATGAGCTTCCTTAGTATGTGCCATTTCTGAGTCTGTAGCTTTTGAGGAGGAGGTGGGCAAGGTGGAGGGTGGGGGTGTGGCCTTGACCAACTGCCACTTTGCTCATCTGAAGGCCATGATGTCTCTCTTTCATGGGTGGGCCAAATTATCTGGACTGGCAAGGCAGAGAAATGGAAGGTAACCAGGAAAGATTCCAGATCAGCCAATCTGAGCTTCTGAGACACCCAGGACTCGGGGTGAGAGTTGCACAAGTTACCGACAGAGGTGACAAGTGTCATAGTATTGCACCGCAAAAGAGGCAAAAATGAACATATCCCCGGGACGTTTCATCACTAAATTAAAGAGTCACAGTTCCTGGGAATGAATGCTGATTGTAACATCCCACACTGCAGACAGAGGACAGATGTTGGTAGGTGTAGGTGGGTTTCTTGTCCAGTGGTTTGATTTCATCCTGTGTGGAAAGTCTGCGGACAATATCAGCAGAAGATTTTATAGCAATCTATCCAATATGTGTTGAGGTGAAGAGTGAGGCGGTCACCAAAGCAATTAAGATGTATCACCACTGATGTAGCTAAAAACAGCCCAACGGGTAAGCCTCCCCTGACGGAGTGCTGACATTAAGTGGTGGATGTCATTCCTTCTAAAGACAGAGCTGTGTGAGTTTGGTTAAAATGAAGCAAAACATAAAAGCAGTGCTTAAAGCGGAAAGAAATATGTTATATATTATATTTGTTGTTGTCCTCTATCAACCAGTATTCTGAGATCAGAGCCAGTCTACGTGTTCAGTTAGGCAACGTAATTCATCTTGCTTTAGCTTGGCATGGTGCTGTGTCTGTGTTTGGATGGTAATTATTGAAACATTGCCCAGTGCTAAAGGTCTATAATGACTGCAGCACAGGGTTGCTTTACTCTTCAGTTTGTTGCATTTCTCACATAAAAACATGAGTTCAACATTTTAAGACATTTTGTTCTGAGAACGAGATGACAATATCCATCTCATACATCATGAAAACAACACTAGAGTACCTCAGTGGGTGGGCGAACCCCCAAATCACCATGAGCCTCGAATGAGCCGTGTCAGAGCCGTTTGATGCTGCAAATGATTCAAACACACTGAAAAGTTCAAACTCAATGAAGAATGTAATGGCATGTAAAGTGTTTATGTATGTAAATCCTATTCTAGGCTGTATATTTATGGTAATGACACGCTAGAGCAGCCTAGCAGCGTTAGGAACTGAAGAGTGTGTAATTACACTAATGCTCCGCTGACTAATAGGCCACAGAGGAAGACCAGTCCGCTGGCTGCTGTTAGCTTACATACTGATGTGTGTGTGTGTGTGTGTGTGTTCACAGTGAGATCTTTTGCCTGGATCTCACTTCTACTTCAGATCCTGTGCTGCTACAGAGATGATCACAGGTTGGGTTGTCTGGGCTGCCAGACATCTGGAGCTCCTCCGTATACCTGTGCAGATAGTTTTCTATATAATGTGAATCTTTTCAAATGAGGGGACACAAACTTTAGACATTTAGAGCTTTGGAGGATGAATCGGGCTTTATCGTCTCTTTCAAACAAAACCAAAACATTATTAAAGTGATCCTACTAACAGATGTTCTGTTCGGTGGAAACAATGTTGCACTGGTGGGTGCACACAGTGTAGTTTGCTGCCACAAATACTCCACCAGACCAGCACTAATCTGGATCACTCAACACCAAGAGCCACTAACACGCAATGGAGTAACGCATTATTGGTTTTGGTATTTTAAATGGGATTATAAAAAATATCACATAGAAGCCCAGATGGATTCTTCCAGTGTCTCATTGTTAAAGCTACACTGATACTGTTACTACTGGGTTTTTGTGCACATGTTTATCCACACATCCAGCAGACAAAGAGCAACATTAGTCAAGGTTGTGTCCACCTGTTAAAAGACACTCAATTATTTGGTCTTCTACCAGTTTCAAGTCTCTACCAACTCCTGAGGGAAATAGCTGTTCTCTGCAGCTTCTGAATGCTACGCTGTGTTCATCAACTGTTCTCTGACTGTCTGCTGTTTGGAGCTTAGTAGGTAGAGGTCAGAGTACCTGAGCAGGTTGAGGACATAGTACCTGAGCAGGTAGAGGTCAGAGTACCTGAGCAGGTAGAAGACAGAGAACCTCTCAGGTCATCTGGGACAGGTCTACTTTCTGTCCCCAGAATCAGAACTAAACAGGGTGAAGCAGCTTTCAGTT
>NC_048416.1:10392274-10403398 GCF_013103735.1 Etheostoma cragini | reverse complement strand
GAGTACCTGAGTAGGTAGAGGACAGAGGCTCTATGCGAGCTAGAGAGCTGTGAGACTAAACCAACAGAAGGTACAGGCTGTTAAACCAAAACACTGAGCTGAAAGAGGCTAAAAAGCTCCATAATGCTGAGCAGTGGTGGTATGGAACTGAGTAGATTTTCTCCAGTACTGTACGTCAGTCCACACGTTGTGGTACTTGTAATTTCCTTGAGTCTTTTCTTTTCATGACATATTCTACTTCCACTCCACTACATTTCAGAGATAAATAATGTTCTTTTTACTCCACTACATTCATATGACAGATTAGCCACACATTACAATTTCTGCACACAAAATAATAAAACTAGCCAACAATATAATCGCATTCCAAGTCCAGCTGAAAGGATTAGACCATTAAAAACACAACTGTTCGGATCGTACCGCTTCCTAAAATGGGAGGATTTTTCTGCATTGAGTACTTTTACTTTTAATACATCACTTGCATTTTTTGTGCTGATACTTATATACTTTTACTTAAGTAACATTTTCTATGCATGTTTATAACTTGTCAGAGAGTATTTTTCCATTGTGGTATTAGTACGTTTTATTAGAGTGCTAATATTATGCTTTTTTTATTATGCAGTCTTTTTCCCCTTTCCTTTATAGTGTTATAAATCTTTTCTCTGCATGTTATAGGTTTACAAAGGGGATAAAAACCAAAGTCCCCCCAAAGGGACTTACCGTCTCCAACAGAAAACACTGTTCACAAACTGCCCCCAAAACCTCTATTATAGTCCACTTTGGTGACAAACGTGTGTCATTTTGTAACACACGTTATATTGCTCGCCTAGCTACTAGCCTGGCACACCCTCATACTCTGCTTCTGACTGGCTAGTAGTCCTTGCCTAGCCAGTACTTACCCCAACGAAGACAGCGTAGAAGTGAGCTGTCTCACTCTGTAGCTAAAACAGAGCAAGAACAAACACAGGGTGAAAAGAGGAGTTGCAGCAATGTGCAGGACCACAAAAATATGGTGTTTTGTGAAAGTTATACCATGTAAACCTTTTCTGGTGTAACCTTAAAAATACAATTATGAACTTGAAAATTAGCATAATATGGGCGCTTTAAGTAAATATTTGCATACTTCTTCCACCACTGAAGCTGAGGGAAGCTGATCTATCATCAGACGCCCCCAACAGTAGAGACGTGACTGACCTGGCAGCAGGCGAACTCTCCAGTAGATGCGCAGGCATTGCTCCTCCTTGCGGAAACCACGCTGGCACTTGCAGGCCAGGAGAGCGGGGTGTTTATTCAGCAGAGCGTCCTGTCTCTCCAGGCACTCAGCAGCTGCCTGCTCCCCCAGCGGGGACACCTCTGCGTCAGCCGCACACAGCTCCAGGCCCCGGTACAATGCCTCACAGCGGGGGTCGGTGGAGCACACTCGATGGGCTTCAACACAGTCAGTGGAGGAGGGAGGGAAGGGGAAGACCGGTGCTGAGGCTAGCGACACACCTAGGAGACGACAGAAGAGACAGAGAGAGACGTGTTTAAAGACTAGGGTGGGGCAAAATGTTTAGAAACCCGGTGTCTAGGCCTGCATGGTCACTACAAAAAGTTGTCTTTGTGACATATTGTGTTCTGAAACAGATCTCCCTATTCTGCATACATTTTGTTGAGTTGCATATTAAACTAGAACTTATATAACATGTAGTTTTCAATACTATAAGAATAGTAAATACTGATTAAAAAAATAATAATACAGCAATTCATAAATGTACTCAGGGACCTATAGACCTGTATATGAACGCAGCCAGGTGCATACACTAAGCCACCACTTTGCATGATGAGACGCCTTCACATGTTAACAGCAGACTGGATATTTTGCTCATTTATGGAAGACTGGAAGCACAACAACAGAAACACAATGGAACTAATGAGCTGCACGCTGCTGATGCTCCATGTTTCAGGTGGGGATAAAAGAGGGACATCTGGCCTGAGGAGAAATCTTCAGGTAGGCTTTCTGACCAATGAGAGACCAGTTTGCTCCTGCAGTGAGCACTGTTAAACGTTGCAGTGTGAAGACAAACCAAACCAGGGACAAATGCAACAATTATACCATTTTAGCTCCTCAATGGGAACAAAACAAATGTGCTACATGTGTAGAAAAGTCCTCAGTTTCAATCTTTTTCCACCGCAGGATTGGACATTGTTAGACTACACAGCAAATGGGTTTTATGGTTTAAACGCCTGTCTGATAGTGGTGGGCGGAGCGATCCAAATATTGATAATATCTATAATAAATATTGATATTAATCAATACCAGTGTATTGAGATTGATGCACTGCTACAGTTTTCATCAACGTGGCTGTCTGTGTCTGTGGAAGTGCCGCTGGTTTGGAATGCTGCTGCTGCTGAGCACGCTCACGTTGCTCCTCCTCCCCCACTCTTGTGATTTGATGTTGTACCGTCACGTGACTCAGCGGCGCCAGACAAACAAGTACGCAAGCAGCCCGGCTCGGCGGCGGAGAGCGGCAAACACACTCCAGCAGGACAGAGACGGAGCAGAAGAATGCCAGAGAGGAAGAGGAGCACTATGTGAGATACAGTTTTATCACAACAAATTTATACAAGCATTTGACAATTCTTTCCTGGATAGTAACTAATTCATAATCACAAAACACTCAAAGTTCATGAAATCCATTTAGATTTAGCAATTTAATAATGCATCCGCCTAATTATTAAAAAGTATTGTTGTCACGGTAGCGGCAAAACCGGCCCTGTATTTCCTTGGTATCGGATCGATACCACATTTTGCAGTATTGCACATCTCTACTGTCTGAGTACATTAACAGTAACACACTGTGGTTGTCTGAGCTATTTTGTATAGTGATTGGATTCATTTTTGTTTTCTGATGACTTCATGAATAAAGTTTTCATTAACTGATGATCTCATTTAGAAAGAGTTACAGTAAAGCTACTGTAGGAACAGTTGGTTCTGTATCAATGTCGGAGGTTTGTGCGATTTACCCAGCCTGGTCTCACGCCAGTTTGTCAAATGGTTACGTCGTTTTGATTTATTGATTTGTGCGTGTCACGAATTTCTCGTTTATTACGTGTACATGTCACGATTTTTGAACGTGACCATTTCCCGAATTGGCATGACACTGGGCTGCCCTGGGGGACGCAACAACGGGGACATGAAACGCCACAAACTGGCAACAACAACGGGACGGACCACCACACGCTGGACGCGATCCCCAGGCGCAGGGACACAATCCTCGGTCCATGTGGCACGCAACAACGGGGAAATGAAACGTCGCATGCCGGCCACAACAATGGGACGGTTGTGGTTAGGGAAAAAAGAACGGGGAAAGGAACCGTCACACGCGGGAAGCGCCGACCACAATGGGATGATTGTGGTTAGAAAGAGAATAACTCTGCAACACGCGGGACGCGATCCCCAGAGTCTGGGGTGAAAGTCCTTTGTTGTTTGACCCATCCAGCACCCCGACCAACCTACCTGTGAACGTTTTCACAAAAATCTTCCCATTGAAATTACGTACTTCAAAAATGTAATCAACTCATGAAAATAACAACATTAACATGACCTGTACACAAATCAATAGATTAAATAACATGTCCATTTCACAAACTGCCTAGAGACTGAGCCAAAGGTTCTTATTGTTATTATTATTACTATGACTGTTATTATTGTTATCTTTGTTATGTCTTCTTTACTGTATTCTTGCTAAAACGGATGCTGGAAATTTCAATTTCCTTGCGGGAGTCATCCCAAAAGGATTAATAAAGAGTCTAAGTCTAATGTCAAACGCTGGTCTGTGATTGGTCCTTTTGAACATTGTCATTAGATCCTACAGTCTACGTGACATGTTCATATTTACTTACAAATGGACCAAGAGGAAGGAACATAACGTCACTAAGACTGACAGTTAACTCATTCATTGGACAGTTTTGGTGATGTCATCTTGCATCATCATCGCTGCATGGACCCACGGGTGGAGATCCAATCAAATCTTGGCTACTGAGAGCAGGTTAAACTGTACTTTACTGTGTTTATTCATTTGCTGACCTGATCCACCAGGCTCTCCTTTGTATGCAGTCGCTCATTCAGCATTAGGGATAGGCCGTGTTTCGGCCCTGGCTTGTAGATTATCTGTATCAGCATTTTATTTGACTGATAACCAATAAAGTTAATGAATAAAAAAATGGTGTACTCTCTGTCCCTCTGCTTTGGTTTCACTCACCATTGAGTCTGACTTCCTGTCCCGCCCACAACACTACGTGACTCTCTGTTACTGGCTATGGTTATGTTTATGTTGAAAGTTCCTTATTTAATAAATAATATCTTAAAGGAGAATTCTGTTGGCTGCTAACGCAAACAGGAGGAAAACACGGTGTAGGCAGAACCGATTGTTTACAATTGTATCGACCGGAATTCTCCTTTAAAGCTTTTAAATAAAGTTTTGTGTTGGAGTTTTAAGCATTCCAAAATCTTATTATTATTTTTTTTTCTCTATTTTTTTTTATTAAAAAATGTGATCCAAAATACAATTTTTAAGGTAAAAAAGTAACAACAACACAAAACGGTGGTAAGATCATCACTGAGATCATCAGGCTGACCATGATCCCTCACACTGTCCTAACCCCCTATCCACCCATCTAACCCCTCCCCATGTAACTCCACCCTCCCTCACATAGACCATCACTCTAACACCATTACAACGGTCACAGTGTGCTAGGGTGCCGACTGTTGTACTGGGTTTGTAGTTTTAAGGAATAGTATGAGAGGTTCCAGCGTGTAACTTATCCTTTCTAGTGTATTCAAAATCTTAATTTTGACTTACTCACTAATGCATATTGGTTCCAAATATCGGTATTAGCCTTGAAACACCAGTATTGGTCGATCCCTATTCAGCATTTCTTTTCTGAGAACAACTGATGCATTATATGATGTACATTCCTAAACCCATTGGTTCCACTACAGCACTTTCTCTGAGAGCTCAAACCTTTGCGTTTTTAGTTAAACGATTACGTTGTGAGCACAGAAATCAATATGATTATATAATATAATATATACAATATAAAAATGTACAAGCATTGTAACTGAGGCCCGTCCATATCCATCAAACTCACCAGCATTCACTTCTTAAGTCATTTTTCCATCTTTGTTGTTGTGATCTCTGCGGTCTACAAACGTCTCCAGCTTCAGTCCTAGATCTTACAGAATAGGCAAAAGATCTTAAATCTCACAAGATCACTTCCTTTACAGTTTCTATTTGTATGAATAGATTGAAGTAAGTCAATAGTTTAGGTATGAATTCATGCTTTGATGGAGCTTGATTCAATCTTTGATTGAATGCAGACCGAGACTCTACTTTTTAAGCCTTTTGGCTGTGATTGTTTTTCCACATCTGAGTTGCCAAACAGGTCAGAGAACAACGAGGGCCGGACAGCTTATGTTGCTTCCACCTATCCAATTTTAGCTTCTTTTTTCCACCTTTCTATTTCCTTTTCTATTAGAAAATAAAACTACAATAGACACTCTTCAGCCAAGATAATCAGCCATTGATGTAGTTCTAAGCTAGTCTTCATTCATTACACACAACCTTTGGATTGTGTGGAACCCAAAGTTTCTCCTAGAGGAGCTGTTGTTTTCTGAAGTGTGGCTGCTTCGATTTGCAACCGCGGAAATGAAAGGCTCCCCTGGTAAAATGCAATCGCTTCTAAACACAAGGGAAGTGTAGAGAAGTTGTATGAGGACAGCAGAAATGTCATACGGGGAGGAGAAATAGGGGAACGGAGAGATGGATGGAAAAATGGAGAGGGCGAGAGACAGAGGAAGAGACAGAGAGTGAGCGAACCAATGCAAACTGTGAGTGGTTGGACACGCGCACAGCATGGGGCGCACAATCAGCATGCACTGCCTGAAAATTATGTTCTTGGTCCTGGGCACATAGACACACACACACACACACACACACAGACAAACAAACACACACACACACACACAGACACACACAGACACACACACATGGCTGCCCTAAGAAGGACGCTTTTATGTGTGTGTCCTGCTGGGAGGGAGACTGGGAGGTACAGAACCCATCATTACTACCAGAACACAATACTGCACAACCACAGGGGGGGTGCAAAGCAATCTGTCTAACACACACACACACACAAGCACACACACAGTCGCATTGACTTCCACACACACACACACACACACACACACACACACACACATCTTGGTGTCAGAATAAAGTGGCTGAGAGAGCATAAACAGCTTAACATTCAGTGCCGGATCAGTAGACAGTATGTAAATTGAATACTGAGTGTGCTGATGAAAGGCTAACCACATACATAAAACATTGTTGGTTGAACAAACAGCCTTTGTGGAGCGCCGCATCCCGACACTCTGCCACAACTCACTTTGTCCACAAATTAGAGCAAGTGCTCAGCGTCACATCATCAAACTCGGACAATCATTTCCATCTCTGCTGTACAGGAAACGCTGCCTTTTCCCTATAAACCCAATGGTCCTGTGGGTTCACGGCGAGCTCGGCTCACACATACTACCTGACAGAAGCACACACACACACACACACACACACACACACACACACACACACACAGTCGTGTCTGCCTATCTTTGTGGGGACCAGTCATTGACATAGTGCATTCCCTAGCCCCTTACCCTAACCTTAACCATCAAACCTAAATGCCTAACCCTCACCCTCACCCTAACCCTAACCATAACCTAACTCTAACCCTACTCCTAAAACCAAGTCTTAGTCCTCACAAAGCCCTTTAACGGTATGGGGACCAGCATTTTGGTCCCCACAAAGCAGTCAGGTCCCCATAAGTATACTGTTTTCACAGTTTTTGGTCCCCACAAATGTAGCTATACCTAGACCACACACACACACACACACACACACACACACACACACACACTCCAGAGAGAGTCTCAGAGCAGCATGTTGTCTTATGTTCCTGTGCAGGGTCATCACAGTCATCCAGGTGTCAGATAGGAATTACACAATCCACTGCTTCACAATTTTAGACCCAAAAAAACCTTTTCGTGTTTTGGATTTCACAAAAACTCCAATAACCTCAATTCTGCGGCGGATATTGGTTGCTAGTCTGAACGACGGTTCAGGTGATATTTGGAAATAAGTCTTCAAATGTATGCATCTGGCATTCACAATAAAAGTGTGGAATTATAACTCTGTAAAAAAGGACAGAAAGGCAAACATCGTACCAAATGACTAATGGAGCTACAGAGACCAACTCCACACCTCCGCACCTGTCTCACTTTCAAACCTGAAGTCTTCAGACAGGCTAAGTGAGGCTGACTCAGGGGACATCACTGCAGACATTTGTCAGACGTCTCACAGCTCCCTCGGTCACATCTGCAGTAGAAGTCGACACCTGCAGACACTGATGTGTAAAATGGGAGGACACTTAAACCAAGCCGGTGACAGCATGAACACAGCTGTGTCATCCCCCTTGGATTGTTGATGTAAAGGAATTTGACATTTGAAGAAATATGCGTGTTCGCTGCAGAGAGTTAGGTGATAATATTCAAACCTCCTTCATATATGTAGAGTAAATATGAAGCTAGGGGCCATCAGCCAGTTAGCTTAGCTTAGCATAAAGACTAGACAGAATATAAAACAGCTAGCCTGGCTCTGTCCAGAGATACCAACACATCTACAGCTCACTGATGAATACACTATAGATATCTTTTTTTTTTTTAAGTAAAGGAAAATATGAAAATCTTAATTCTCAACACATCTAACCCAGAAGAAAAAAAGACCTTTTGTTATTCATGTGTGGATATTTATCCTTGATAGATCATGTAATACTTTGACATTTATACTTTTATACACCAATCAAATCCGCTTCATGCTACGCTACACAGACAAGTGACTCTGGCTAAGGAAAGTACAGGAACTATCTGCTGCACATCCACTGCAAAAACAACCTAACCGTAACCCTATTTACAACCCCAATATGTACCATTGCTATCCAGACAAATGGAGTATCCAACTCAGTTATTTGCATTGTTGAATCTGCTCATGTAATCTGAATGAGCTCTTACGTTCTATGATTTCCTTTCCAGCTGAGTGCCTGTGAATTGAGAAGCAAGTGAATGCTACAGAGACAAACACAGTCACAGTCTGTGTGACCGACCCCCACTGAACCAAAGTGAGTCCCACTGAAAAGAATAGCCAAGTAACAGAAAGCCAAAGGTAGCCAACGTTGCTGTTGCCTAGCGATTGTTGTTGTTGTCCCCATTAGGAGTTTCTCGAGGTGTTCCCACAGGAAGTCCGAGCCTGAGCGTGAATGTTGCCAACCCAGCGGGCCAAGCATGGACGTGAACTTCTCTTAGCTAAAGCCAAGGGTGTGGGTTTTGTTTCAACATTGGGAATGGGCACCTCATAACTGGGGGGTATGGGGGTCCTCCGCCAGAATGTTCTGAGCGTCAAAGACTTAATGTCCTGCATTCTGGTGATTTTTATGCAACAACGTTTACCTTCTTCTGCACAATTCACATTTTTGTCTTTGCCCCTTTTGTGTTCTTCCCTTCCGCTGCAGCACAAGTAGACTTTATATTTTACAGTTCTTGTTTTCGGTCATATCGTTTAGGTTAGGTTAGGATGGTACAATCCACTATAGGGGGTTCAGAAATTGTTCGGAAGCATTAACAAGGTAACACGGATATGTACGCTATTTGTTCTTAGCCCCCTGAACAGTTACCTCTTTCAGGGTTGTCAAATTTGGAGGGGTCTAAATCTACCAATAAATCCATCTATGTTGGGGGGGGCATATCAACTGCAACTCCCCTGAAATCTACTCCAATGGTTAAAGCTAACTTTGGTGGTAAGAGTTTTTCCTCCCAGATTACATGTTCAGTCAAAGGAAGAAGCTGATGTATCCTCTCTGGAGGAGAACCACGCGTATATGTGGATAAATAAATGGACGTGACTCCATTTTGGTAGATTTTCCAAAAACCTGTTTGTGTTCCGTATAGACGGCAGAAGGGAAGAACACACAGTGTGTCTGCAGGCGGCAGACAGCGCTCTCCATCAGTTTCTCATTGTTTTCCCATTCAAAACAATGACCATGGAGTGTGCCATCTGCTGCACACCACCACTGTGTGATACACACAAGAGTCTTTGAGGAAACCCGTTGGTATGTTTGCCATGGACTCGATCCAGAGGGCGCGGGTCACGTCTCTGACCAAGTGTTCCAGAGTTTGAGGAAAATGAGATGCTTCATTTCCTCTGACTCACACTTCAGCTAACGTCAGTGCAGCTGCTACAGTAGCACATTCAAACACTCAAATGTCCAATACTCCAACATTTTGCTTAGTGTTCATTCCGAACATACATTAAGAAATGTCACTAAAACACAGACCTGACAAAATATGCCATCTTTACTGAACAACTGTGCAACAATTCAACCGTTCAATCCACTACTGATATTTAGTGTTTTACTCTACTTATTTAGTCTATCTTGTCTTTTTACTGCTGCCTCTTGTTATTGTCAGCTCTGCGAATGTCCCTGCTGTGGGACCAATACAAGCTGATCTCATCTTATCTTTAGATCCAGTAATTATAGTCCCCTCTTTGGGTCAGTTAAACTCTGAAAAAAAGAAATCACATAGAGTTTCCCCGCAATGAATCTGTCAAAACATTACATGTGAAGGACAGATGGACAGACAGATGAACTTGGGAACAATAAAGTGTGATACAGAGGTGAACACAGCATCACCCGAGGCTACTATCACAGGTAGCAGTGGAAACACCAGCTCATCGTCTAACAATGACGCACATCAGAATCAATACATCATCTTCACATGGTAATATAATCTCCATAAACACACAGAGATACAGTGCATTTTACTGCATGGGTTGGATTGAATGTAAAAAGCTGCTGGATTAGTTCACAGCACAAAGCACCACGTTAATCCACTTCTATTCTTACACCTGCACAGTGTCACTGCGTGGCCTGGGCACAACACACTGCTCTCATTATACCATAGGTCTTATGGTTGCATTTTACTTGAAGGTATCTACATTAGAGTGACATGACACTGTCATGAACGTGTCATAAAACATTATAAATAGATGATAAACGTTAATTACAAATCGCTTTTTTCAGTAAGTGTCATTTGGTTTCGTCATAACAAGTTATGATTAGATTTCATGTGTCGTGACTTCTCTCATTGAATTTGATTTTCTTCGATTTGAACAAGATTGCTTTTACTGTAAACTGACAAAGCTGTGTGTGATGATCCGTATTAAAGAAGTGACACCTCTAATGTTAATTCTAACGCAAAATCGTCATCTTGGATTTCCTTAGTAAACAAAAGAACAAAACAAGCAATATCAACTTGTTTTATTGCATTAGACGTTGCACAGCCATCCAGAAACTAACATAATCCAGTAGGCCTTGCAGCAGCGACATGTAACGCTCCCTATTCTGCTTCCTTAGTAACAGCTTAAGTTGAGAGCCAATCATTGGGTTCTGGGTGACCTTTTACCAGAGCAACAACGTCATCATAATGGTGAAATAAGTTCTGCAGCACCAGGGTGGGTCAACCAATCTAATAATAAAAATATGTGGGAGCAGCATGTGGAGCAGCTGTAGAAAATCAAGGATATGAGCTGCGCTTCGTTTCTCCTCTCTGCCACTTTCTGCCCAAATACGAAATCAACCACAATAATTTGAGAAGAGAAGAGAAGTCAGTGTGTCATTTGCACATTTCACAGCCACTTGGAGTCTTTAAATCAATACGCTCCGCATACCGATTTCCATCACTTCCATGTTTGTGAAGAACTGACCTAACCGAGAAGTCATAATTCGTGTAATTGCGATCAGAGCAAAAGAATGGATAATGTCTGTGTGGTTCCAAAGGTCTGATCAACGCCTCCCACTTGGCAAAGGAACCCCAGCCGTGTGCTTGTGGACTAAAGCAGCTGCTGCCTCCAGTCCTTGTGTTGGTGCAGAATTCCAGGTATTTCCAAACCACATATCTGGGCTGTGTTATCACTGAAATATGAATAAAGGCGTTACAAAAAACATTTCCATGGTCGCGCCATGCGTTCATCGACC
>NC_048416.1:10364774-10389774 GCF_013103735.1 Etheostoma cragini | reverse complement strand
AACCGGCCTCACAGAAAAACGACTGGAGGGGAATTTCATTAGTGCTGCAAACAGCAGGGACAGAATCCACGCATCCCAGACCAAGGGCACGTCTTCAGAGGGGCAGGGAGCCCCTCAACTTATATGGAAAAATGAGGACTTGATTAAACACATACACATGCGTCTTTTGGAAGAACATAAACACACATACTGCTGATGCGTCTTACTGTGACAGTAAATGTACTAAAAACGTAACCTACCAACTTTATTACCAGGACTATAAAACTATTTAGTCTACATGGTTTGGTGGTTTCTTTCATCTAGTCCGGTATGAATGCCAATCGAAGATTGGTTTAAAGATTTGTGGCTTTTCAGTTGGTAAAATATTGTAGTGATGGGACATTCAATCAGGTCTACACAGTTTATTTAAAAAATATGACCAGATGTTCTAGCTGTTGCACTAGTGTTAATTTTGTTAGCCATTTTTTTAATTTATTCTTAGTCTTAGTCTTATGTTCTTGGTAGTTTTTCTCATATTTAGTCATTCACATGTTTTTTTGTTAGTCAAGTTTCATCAATTTAGTCTAGTTTTAGTCAAAAGAGAACTCCGGTATCTTAGTCAAGTCTAAGTCAAAATATTTGAATCTTTTTTTAAAATAATCATTTCTGAGATTCTTTCTGATAAACATTTCAGTCAAATAGTGTTTCACAAATCTCCAAAAGGGGTTAAATGTCATAATTACCTGACAACATACACTTGTTGAATGATTTTTGTTAAATGCAACTTTGTTAAACACGTTTTTAATTCGAGCGTCTTCCTTCATGCAAATACAATTGTCCACAGACACATTAGGCGCCAGGGCTCCTGGGCTCTACAGCACGTTGTTTTGTTGCCAGCAGTTGCATACATTTCTCCAGCCAAGCTGTTTAAGAGCAGCTTCGCCAGCGCTCCTTTCCTCGCCTGGAGCCGGGCCATGACACTACGTGCTGTAGAGGCTTCTCCAGCAGGCTGAACCGGGCTCCCTCCCTCCCCCGGCCGGGCCACTCCGCTACCTGGATGTGTGACGGCCAGATGTAAAAAAGGGGACGCGCCGAATCTCTAGATGAGCCGCAGCCGAGCCGCGCCTGATTAAACCGTGCTTATTGGGGGAAATAATACTGGGAACTGAGCAATCGGCCTATTTGGAACAGACACACGCTCCAAATGGAAACTGCTTTTCATGATGAAAAAGTAGACAATTGTAGACAAAAATGAAGAGAGATTTTATCTTAGATTTTATTTTATGCAAAACATGTTGTTGTCGTCTTTTTTCATCCACATTACTGCGTGTAAATTTAGTCGTAGTCAGTGTTTTTGGACATTGGTGCAGGCTTGTCATTGTCTCGTCTTCGTCATGGAAAAAAAAGGTCGTTGACAAACTAAACATTTAGTCCCGTTTCGTCTGACGAAATTAACACTGTGTTGCACCTACTGCCCGTCCTGTTGAACGCCCCCCGACTCTGTGAAAATATAGGATAGCTATTTTTAAGCAGAGAGTTGCTTCTTCCCAGTGGAATTCAGAGGTGAGTCTGACTGTTTAGACATGCCTCAATCTGCCACCAACCTGAGTCAGAGCACATATAACCGTGAGCAACGTAGTTTTGATGCCCAACCGAAGTCATCCTGTTAGACTCCACCGTTAAGCTTTGTCAGGTGACTCCTGACAGCATCTGGCAGCCACCAGATGTGGGCATGCCCTAGTCTACATCCACAATGTTCCACTTCCAGGATTGCTCCATGCCGCAGGAAAAACCGCTGATTTTCTTTTTGCCGGATGTCCGTCACCTTCCAATTTCTTTGTGTTGCCAATCTTAACTCTGGTGGATTTCAGAGGACTAGGGTTACTGCTCCTCAAAACTCTGCACGTTAAATCCAGACAGCTAGCTAGACTATCTGTCCAATCTGAGTTTTCTGTTGCACAACTAAAACAACCTTTGAACGTACACGTGATCCACCAAAACAAGTTCCTTCCTGGGACTATTAAGCTGAGGCACCGTGTTGTCTAGAACTTAGCACCCAAGACGATTGTGATTGGTTTAAAGAAATGCAAATAAACCAGATCACGTTTTTCTCCCATCCTGGAATGCTTGTGTGGACTAGCCGGACCTTCCTTTACAGCGCTGCGGAGGAAGGTCGAATTATGCGAAACTAGGCTTGCCCTGATGAAGCCTCACAACCAGAAAAGACCAAAGTTGGATCGGATCACCACACGCTGGCACATCTTTCTGTGTGCAATAAACGTAAACATAGATTCCAATGTATTAATAAAGACATCTGAATCAGTGTTTATGTTAAGGATTAAGAACAATAGTCCACATTTCTGTTCAGTTCCGGCGTTAGCCAGACGAATCATTTTCAACTGTAGTTAGTCCTAGTAACATAGCATGCATTTTCTTTATGGTGGGAGGAAACCAAAGCAGCTAGAGGAAACCAGATCAAACACCGGGAGAACATGCAAATTCCACACAGAAAGGCTCTGTCCAGACCGGGGATCCAACCATGCAGTGCCCACTTGCTGTGAGGCAGAAGTAGTCACCACTTATACATCGTGGATTCAGATTGATACATGTGTCCCTCACAAACTTCCTTCCTATCCAACTTGTGTAGAATGCGTTGACCAATCTCCCATCTCTGGGCTTTGACTTCTTTATTGTGGGTGACATACAGATTTCTGGCCCAGTGACCTGGCCCTTCACACTCATGGTTCATCCACATTATTCTGAACCTTGTGATTTCCGGTAACAAGTATTTAGTAGTTTGTTTTCCTTCTGCTTAGGATCTCGCCCAACGTCAGAGAACATGCTGTTTCCTAGTCCAGCTTCGGTCAATCAGTGACCCGTACCACCTATCTGTAATATGTAGCCTAACAAAGTCCTAAAGAATGGAGATGCTCACAAGTCTCTGAGCTAGAATCTGAGTCAAGTCTTAGGTCTCTGAGTTCCATCCAGGCTGCTCAGAACACTGCATAGCTATATTTAAGGAATTCAAAGCATGTAATGTGTTATTACGACTCCTTTTTCTATTTGCATACATAATCAGCTGTGATTAGTTGTTTGATATAATCAGTAGACAGGCCTTTGCAATATGACAAAAGCAACTGTTGAAGAATGCTTTACTTATAAGTTGACCCAACAGACTGTATTAATGTTAATGGTCTAAGGTTAACCCTCTGTAGATGAAAGACACACTGGCACATTATTTTCGACAAAACTCCTAATCTTAAAGCAACATTACAAAATTTCATTCCAGACATTTATTTACTATTTTAATTATATACTGAATAACCTTATTACTATACTATTAGACTTTGGCAACTCTTTTCAAGCACCGAAACAATTGGTGCAACACATCATAAGTTAGGTTTTTTTTTCAAAAGAGATTTGAAGAATTCAAAGAAACCAACATCAACGTTTCTTGTTTAGTGACTAATTGTCCCTTTACACATTGCTATGGGATACATGTGGTTGTCACTGTATGGAAAGCTGAGTTTGTTATGAACATTATCATATGTGAAAATGCCCTTAGACCTCAGAGGGTTTTAATAACTGCACGTGCCTTGTAACACGAACATACAGTACAGTACAGACCAAATATTAAGGTACTCAGGGTATCAGGAAGCCTACAGGGCATAACCATCTAATGTGCACTGGGTCTCCAACCAATGACAGCCAATGCGACTACCAGAAGTTTGGCAAACAAACAGACGCTCATTCATCTCTTCATAACATCTAGCAAACGTCAGTTGGAGTTCACCTCCATAGGTCGAGGCTAAAGCGTGAAGCAAGCTAATGTTAGAAGGCCAATGCTGTGCTAAACATCATTGCTATCCTACCAGGGTGTGTTTTCAGGTGTGGGATGAAATCAGATGTGGTTGAGCCAGTATCCTTTATGTTATTACCACCTAATTACACAGGGAGGGGAAGAACATTCAGTTCATCAGACATTTCCGAAAAACTAAGATTGCTCAGGAGTACCGCACCTCGAGTCCGATTCAATTCTGAAGTCCTTCGAGGGCAAAATTTGTGTGTGACTTAAGTGCGATTTGAGTCTGAGTCTCAAACTGGAGCCCCTGTGTCTGATAAAGAGCCATGGACTGGGCACTTGGGCAGCTCACCTGGTAGAGCGTGCACCCGTATACAGAGGCTGCGGCCCTTTGCTACATGTCATTCCTCCTCTCTCTCCCCCTTTCATGTCTATGCTGTCCCATCAAAGTAAAGGCCTTAAAATGCCACGCAGAAAAAACCTTAACAAAAACAAAAAAAGAGCCATGGACACTTGCTAAAATGCCACGTTAACCCTTTGGCTAAAACTGCCTTGACACCTGTCCGTGACTCGAAAGACACTCCGCCATTTATCACCACAACACGGCTCTCTATTGTGCTGTAAACAATAGAGACGTTCTCTCCGAGTACGTTTATGGCGCTGTAAAGTTACAAGCTTTGTGCGGCCACACGGGCTCCTCAACACTAAACACACACAGAAACAAAGGAAGAGAGGTAACAATTCCACGCTCACACCACACAGCAAACGCCTGAGCTACAGAGTGATCATCTACCAGCAGCATGGATGTCAAACAACACAGTATATTCCAAATTCCAAGAAAGGTTCATTTTACATGTGGTTTGATATTGTGTGTGTGTGTGTGTGTGTGTGTGTGTGTGTGTGTGTGTGTGTGTATGTGTGTGTGTTTGTGTTTGTGCATAAGAAACCATTTAACGCAATTCTTCCTGGCATAAAGGTGATGTCAATCTTTTAAAATCCTTTTCAGCTTCTATCATCATATTATACATCTATTTGAATACATGAAGGAGCAATTCAAGCGCCCTCTCGCCATCATAATAGTCACGACTGGGACAGGATGGATCATCTTTGTTCAAAAAATGAAGAAAAAAAAATTGAAATAAAGGATATATTAAAAAAACTTCTACTGTTGGTAGACCGTTAGAATAAGGTTCTAACGGTTTTAATACTTACTGTAAATAAATGCATATTCTTTAAGCTGCTCTATTTCCAATAACAAAGGAAAACTATTATGAGCATCTGATAGGGCACCTAACCTGTAGGCAACTCTAAAATCAGTCAACTTCATACCCGACACCCGATTCTCCCCTTAGTTTGCTGGGAGACAATCTGCTTGAATACAGCTGAAATAAAGAGACCTGGCTCATCACACTGACCGAGGTGCATTCAGGGCTGCGTGTCTACTAAACTATCTGGCTGACTATGTATAGATACGGTATTGTTGTTGTAAATGTGCTTGTTTTTATGTGTCTATGTGTACCTGTCCTTATGTTTTCTGTTAATATTGCCATGTGCATGTGCCATGTGCATGTAACAGACTGTGAAAACACTCTATCTATCTATCAATCTAACTATCTGTGTTTTGTCCAACGTTGGTTGAACTCTTTTTTTTTTTACTTAATGCCTTGTATCATCTGAAAATTGGACAACATATAATATTAAGAGAAATTACAATACTTTTGCCCTACAAATTCACTTTCAAACATTGGATATGTAAAATTTAAAATAAAAACCTATCAGAGGAACTGTTGGAGCTAGGGTTAGGGTTAGGGTTATATATATATATATATATATATATATATATAGAGAGAGAGAAAGTCTCTCTGAGGGTCTGACAGCTTTCAGTCCGCATGTTGGAAAGTTTGCCTGTGCAGCTGGAAGGGCGTAGCCTGCTGAGACACACCACAGCAGCCAAAAACGAATTATTATTGAGACACAAATTATATTTGAAATAGTCAGTTACAGCCATTTGGGACGGTTTTTTTTATTATCATTTTACTCTGCTGAAAGCTTGGGAGGAAATAAAAACACGCTTCTTTATATCCCCGTGGCTCTGTGACCTGAAAATAGAACAAACAAGCCCGAAAATGCACCTCGGAGTGATGGAAGGATGACACACCGAGGCTCTTTACTTTGTGTGACTCTCCATCCTCATCTCTATCCAAGTTGCGAGCCAGGGGCCGTCTAGAGACAAACACTGAGTGTTTCAAACCTTTCTCCCTTTTAAGGCAACATTCACTTTACTGAACGTACCTGAGAAGAAAAGACTTAGCACAATCCCGAGGACAATCATGTTGGCCGTGTTCGGGACAACCGGGGGTGAAACGGGGATGTGTGACGGGACTTGGTGCGTTCTCGGCCGGTCCAGCAGCACCGCTGTGCGCCCCGCTGTAGACTACATTCACCGCACCGACGCTGTCCGCCTTTTGTTCTCTGCCTGCGACGGTAAAGTCGCTCAACTTTCAAAATCCTCAGAAGAAAGAAAGGACGGAGATCGGAGAAGTCTGAAGAATGTCTCGGGGCAAAGTGCGCGCCACAGAGGCAGCCTGTGAGTGCGCGAGAGCGTGGATGCGTGCGCCAAGGCTCCGGCTCCGCACCGCGAAATCCGCTACTGGACGGAGGGAATGTGAAGCGTCACGGGGCTACAGCTGTGCCCACGGACAGTCATCTCGATGCGGCTCCGCTGGGAAGGAACGGGGTCCCGGTACATGGTGCGATCATCCCGCAGACAGGCAGAGGAGGCTGCCTGGCTGGGGCTATTAACCGGCGATATCTCTCTCTCTCTCTCTCTCTCTCTCTTTCTCTCTCTCTCTCTCTCTCTCTCTCTCTCTCTCTCTCTCTCTCTCTTTCTCTCTCTCTCTCTCTCTCTCTCGCTCTCTCTCTTTCTCTCTCTCTCTCTTTCTCTCTCTCTCTCTCTCTCTCGCTCTCTCTCTTTCTCTCTCTCTCTTTCTCTCTCTCTCTCTCTCTCTCTTTCTCTGTGTCTGTTGTCTCTCCTCCTCCTGCCATCATCATCACCATCATCATCACCTTTAGGGACAGTAAGGGATGAATGGCCCTACTATCTTTATACCTGAGTAGTGACATATTTTATGTTGATTTTCTTTTCTTCTTTTGAAATCTGCACCCAAAAGCCATAACCATTTTCATTTTTATTAATAAAACCCCAACTATATTGTACTGCCTATAATTATAGTGTGTGCCATTTACCCAGAGATTTTGTATAGATTTTTTAAGGATCTGGCGGCCTCCCAGCAGGTTATTGGAATAGCATGTGTAATGGTTTGGAATGCTTCTACGCCACATCAAAATCAATGTGTCAATCTACGTTTCTTACAAGATAAGCAGTTATTATATTCATCTGAAGGAGTTATTTATTCTCTAGAAATTGCATGATGAAATGCTTCTTCTTTAAATTTTCTGAAATTGTATCTGGATCCATTGTCATCACATTGTGATGGCATGGTTCAGATATTATTGCTGCTATCTACTGTCAAGCCCTTTGCTTATTAATACAGTGTTATGATATCTAGTGATGTCAAAATGAGGCTGAAGCTGATAAATAAGTTTCTTCATGTGTGAAAGGGCCACCGTATGTTTCCACTTCTTCCAGTCTTTGTGCTAAGCTAGGCTTACTATATACGTACGTAACTCTGTACCATAACAAACATACATGCGATTGCGAACTTATGAGGCAATCCAGTTTGTGGGATGAGTCTTGAAATTTCTTGTGTGTGTTTGTAATTCCATTTCCAAGTTTGAGCACATTTTAGGACAGGCTTGAGTCTTTTGTATGTGCCTATTGCTCGGCAGTGGTTTCGGTGCTGGGAGTGCATGTCTGGATTCAGTGCAGGTCTGCGGGTGTCAAGCGGAGCGGTGTGTGTGTGCACTGCTGGACTGGATATAAATGGAGGAGAGAGGAGCTGGAGGAGACACTTTAATGGCTGGCCAACCATAAATAGTAGTAACACATAGGCAAAGTGCAAGTACACATGCATCAACACACACCCAAATACACAAACACTGTGTGCTTAAATTTCCTCATATGCAATTTCTATAATTGGTGATGGACGCAGTGGAGATAGCACACAGTTTAATGGCTGAGCATCTGCAAAATGCTAATGCACGAATGTTAGATTAGTCTCAGTAACAACAGGAGGAAGAAGATAATAAAATTATAATTTCGTTTTTGTTGTTGCACAGAATCATAAGCATGAGATCATAGACGGCCAAGCCAGGGAGGTCACAGCCACAATGACAGCAGAATGCTTTTGCTCATGTATTTACAGCTTTTTTAGCTCCACTTACAAAATGCAAGCTGTAATCAGTTAGTCCATTTTAATGACACATTAGCACACACACACACACACACACACACACACAAACAGAAGTGTTAGAACCTTGCACCATCAAGCAGATTACATGGCTCTGTGTTCAGCCCCAGAGGTCATCCAACCTCGTGGCCTGTTGGGCAACAAGCTGCTCTGCTAATCAGTGGAGAGCCTCCTCTCTCTAGGGAGAGACATATGGTGTACAGCACTGAAATCACAACTATCAACAACCACTGTGACATCACAATAGAGACTTGACACTGGCACCACAAGTCTCTTTGTGACCACATCTGGCTCCACTATGGAGGTCTACAGCCAAACTGGCTCTACACAACATCAAGCCTACATGAACTACCCCAGACATTTAGTTGAGACATTCATGTTCTGCACAGAATCCTCTATATAACCTTGGGGATCCTGTGGTTTTTGATCAAGTGCCATCATCAGGTCAGATTTTAATTGGTCCTGTACTGATTTGTGACCAATCACCTGCAAAACTAGTGACAGTCCCATCAGTCTCAGCTACACAGTTAGCATGCTAACAAGCTAAACTAATATAGTGAACACATATGAATTATCACGTATGTCTAAAAGAAGTGAAAGTATGCTGAGGCTACTTAACCTGCATTCTATCTTATTCATTTCTCGCATTATTTTAGTTTTAGTTAAATGGGCAGAGATTTAAACGAATGTGCTTACATCTTATCGGCAACTGCCCTGCTTCTTGGTGTTGCAAGTTTTGCACAATGTGACAACAAAGCCATTAAATGTTCCTTGTGAATGAGAAATCGTTATGATTGTTAAAATACAACAAAATTATTGGCACAATACGTTACTAGAATATTGGGCCATCCTCCCAACTTTTTTGCATTTCTTTTATTTTTGCTCTCTCCAAGATAAGGCAGAAACATAATGTATGCAAGCTCAGTGGAAAATGTCTTTGGAGTGTACAGGGTGGGTGAATTTAGTTGTGCATATGTAAATGTGACATATTGAGTGATTTTAAGTTTTCTGACACACAGTAAGCTAAAGTTTCTGCTGAAACCCAATCAGCATAATCAGTGCTGGGTTAGCTCATGCTATTGGCCTAGTTGTATCTCTGAAACAACATTGCCATGTACGTTTCTTGAATACGCACAGTGCATCAAAGTGACCACTGACAGAAAAAGGATGCAACCATCTGCAATCTTTTGAATGCAATTATTTGAATGTATTTGTCATATTTATAAATGATGACGATGTTGCTGTCCTTAAACAATCTCATATTGAACTGCCGATCAAGCCGGTGGGCACAGTTTTGACTGGTAGAAAGATTTCCCAGACTATATTTAACTATCCTCCGGTCTTTCAATAAACCTTCTGCAAATGACACTGCTGATGAAAGAGTAGTCACTGAAAAGTGCTCTGAAATAGTAAATGTATAGTTTATTACCAAATGCAATTAAAAGCAAGACCAAAGAAGTACAGACAAAATAAAAAGCATTTTTAGAGCAGGTAAGTAATGAGGGAGTTTCCAAATCTATTCCACCATCCAGCAAGTCAGTTTTGAGGAAGTACCCTGCCCCCTAAAGGATCACCCCATTGGAAGACAATAAGAAATAATGAAGAGCCAAACAGTCATACATTTTGGATATTGATTGTGGGATCCCGTTGGGCAGGCTTACAGTAGTTCTGAAGTGAAGTAAATGAAAGTGAAGCCAGGATAGCCTCCTTGTCATTATGGATCTACTTCAAGTGAAAAACACAAAGGCTACACGGAAGAAGTTTGGGTCATGACACTATTCTGACTGTAAATATAAAAAAACTGAAATGTTGCCACACATTAAAACGTCTGGAAAGAAAAAAAGATCATCATTTAAAAAAAGAAAAGAAATGCATACAATTTGAGTGCTTTGACTTCCACAGCATTTGGTCTGAAGTGCCCTTTAGCTAGTGATGTTACTTTCTGTGGCGAGGCTAAGAAGCGTGTGGCAAGAAATCCCGGAAGTTCTCCATGAAGCGCGTGTCGAGGCTTGTATTGTTTTAGTCAAATGAGGACATTGATGACATCATAAGCCTCCCTGCCCATCCGTACCACGTGACTGCTTCGCAAAGTGGTTCCAATCTACATGGTTTTATTCTACATCCATGGTCTACACGCAGACGTTCACCGCCCACTGCCTGGTTAAAGCACTGCCTCTATAAAGATGCAGAATACCAATATTGGCCTTCGTGCTATTATCATATTATGACCCAAATGATTAATTTACACATGTTTGATAGCTGCATTCCACTCAAGGATGTCCGTTTAATATACAGTTATGATTATAATAGTACACCAATTAAAAATGACACCGCCATTGCTCTTTCTAAGTCTTTACCGGCACAAAATGTCACGCCATCACTACCTTTAACTATTCATTATCTGTTACACATGTTAACATATGTTAGGCGTGAAGTAATCTGACTGTCCAATCCATCATTGTTCATCTCACAGGCTGTTGCCGACCAACCACTGGTCCCATCAAAGGATACAGCCTAATTACAGAGCTGTAGCTTGAATTGTCAGCTGAATGGAAACCACAGTCTATGTATTACCAAATTCATAAATATTTTTTCTTGATAAGCAAACAAATATGACTTCAATGGGAGAAGAGCAATTCATCTAGACTTGTTTAGCTTGTTAGAGTGACTGCTGTTGGAGTGACTGCAACTCAATAAGCCTGAATGGAGAAACGATATGATCTCAAAGTGATGTCAAATTCTCCACATCTATGATCTAGCAGCCCAGTCACTGAAAAACAAGTTATGCAACGTGTGTGCTAATATTCAGTAATTTCATGTGGTTAATCTATAAAACATGTCGCCCACTCAAAACGTCTAAACAAACGTTCCCGACAGGGATCTTCCTCCTCTGCTGTGACACGGTTTCTTGTTGTCTGCTCCTTGTCAAGACTTCTGTTTGATGATACTGATCAAATAGATAATACTTCTGCTGCAGAAAATGAGCCTGATAAAGTTATCAACATCAAATGCACTGTTGATTTTCTTTTTTTGACATTCATTTTGGAGGCTTAGACTGTTTCTTTTTGTCTGGGTGTACGACAGGCCAATAAAAAGATTGCTGAAGTTTTATGAAAAAATACTACTTCGATGGAGTTCAGTCAACCAATTATGCTCAGACATTTGGGGTTCATTAGCACCACAATCAAACTTCTACCTTAATATCTGTGATAAGATATTATGGAACTCCAGGTTCAATTGCCACAGGACGTACATAGATGCAGATATGTGCTCCTAAAGTTAAGAATCTTGCATACATTCAACATGTATTCATAAGCCCATCACAACTAAACCTCTACATGTGTCAGTACCTTTCTTGGCTCTCAGATATGCTGAAAAATGCAATTCTTGCAGCAATTTCTGATCATTTATATAAATTCTTGAGTTTCTTTATTTTAAGCACCAACTCTGTGTAACAGGTGTCAACCTATAAACTGTTGCAACAGCTCATGAGATATAATTGAGCATAAGCATGGCCACCATAAGATTACACTAAAACAAAGTTAGACTGGAGGTGCAGCTGTTGGTGTACAGAGAGGAGAACCGAGGGGAAAAGACGCAGCCTTGAGGGGAAGGGGTGCTTGCCGGGGGTTTTGTTAGTAACTGTGTCTGTCTGCTCTTTGCTGCTGAGCAGGTAGTGTACAATGGGTTTATCAGAGCATCCTCACCGAAAACAGCTGCTGCTGCTGCTGGAAACAGAGCTGAAGAGAGTGGTGAGATTGAACCAAAACACAATGAGGTGAAGGCTGCAACACAATGAGCTAAAAGACCCTGAAGGCTCTATAGAGCTGTGGGGAACTGCAGAGTCCAAAACACACTTAGACCACAGACTGTAACTATAATGGATGTAGCATCAGTAAAGTCACCCATTGGTGTGTTTGCATTTTGGCCGTCTTTAACTCTGTATTTTGGAGCCAGAAGTGACCATATTTGGACAAGTGGGCAGGAAGGGAGGATGAAGCTCCCAAGCCAGTGCCTCTATGGTTTCAATGATGCTGTGCTAAGCTAAATGCTTTTTAACCCTTCTGACGCGAGTTATCCAGCAGAGTTTTACTGGCAGGTATTCACAGACCTCCAGGTACTGGAGCCATCCATCTAATTGTACAGCAGGACAGAGAATCTCAAGACTTTCTCAGAAGTTACCAGCTAACGCTAGCAGTAACTAGCTACCTTTGGTTGAAAAGATAAACACTAAAGAAGACATTTTTAGGCAACCAACAAAAAAAACAAAAAAACAGTGAGAGATGAAAACTCAGACAACCGCCACAAACAAGTTCAGTTCTATTTTAATGTCCACAGCGTTAGCATGGTTAGCATTGTTAAGGCTTTATCCTGATTGACAGGTCCTAAATCCTCCTGTGCTTCATCCTCTATTGTTAACCCTGATTGAGACCATAAACTTATCATGAAAATGTTTACCGACGTAATAATTAAAGTGAGAAGTGGGCTAATTTTCTCATTGACTTCTGTGGAAACAGAGTTCTTTTTGGAGCCAGTAGAGTCGCCCCCTGCTGGAAACTACATAGAATGCAGCTTTAAGGCACTTTTCAGGCCCGGGAGTTAGTCATGACGTGTTATGACAAGAAACGTCATTTTTTGGTGAAAGAATTAAAGGTGCCCTGCCAGACAAAACTGTTTTTACTTGCATTTAAAAAGAAAAAAATATTTGGTCCATATGTGTTAGTGTTAAGTTTTGAATGTGAATATGAACTGCTACCTCCTCTCTAAGCTCTAGCCACTGAAAGGAAAAAGAGGAGAAATCCGGCCAATTACAAAAGCTGGTCAGTCTGAGGTCATGTTGCCAGAGCTCATTACTATTCATGAGCACGCCCAGTTGTGCTGGGTAAAGGATGCTGATAGCCAGCCTCTTATTGGTTAGCTGTTAGCCAATCTGAGTCAAGCAGCTTAGCTCATTGAATATTAATAAGAACCTGCACAAATGGAGCTGAGTCTTCCTGCAGGCTTTCTATACCAAGCTAGAATGTGTGGAACAAGGTAACCAAGGCATTTTTTAAACACAAAATGTTACAGAGTCCATTTCCTCGCAAAAGTCATCCCAAAAGGATAAAAAAAGAGAAGTCTAAGTATAAGTCCAAGTCTGGTAGAACTTCAGACATTACCGCAAAGTAATAAAATATGTGTTGGAGGGCACCTTTAATAGAAAAAAACATTATTTTAACAATCATGATTATTATTGACAAGCAGATAAATAGGCTCTCAAATATTCTTAAAAGAAATATCTTACAGCTGCGTTTTTTCTAAAACTGTTCTCTTTCTAAGATTTCTCATGTTGACCAGTTGCCAGAAACATATTTTTCAGGCCTTTTTTTAAATGTAGTCATATGTAAAAAGAAATTTGTTATGATCCTCCTCAGTATTTCAAACTGCTAATCTTCATGACAAACCTAGAAATGCTTGCCGTAATTTACAGTCCACTTCATCCTCCTTTGTGAGTTTAAATGCTTTACACCACAGGACATTTTACCCAGATCGTGAAAGTGAGCAGGAATCATTCAGCTAACAGCATGTAATCTGACGGCATGAATTACAATAATTGACTCGTTCTTGACAGCGTAAGAAAGCTTCATAACAGCCTCGCATTGCATACTTTGAACATTCCTGCAGATCTGTCACACTCAGGTCAGTCATTGCAAAGCATTTTGGCAGTGACAACGTTTGCAGCGAAGACACAAACAGGAAATGGATTTTCCTTTTATCAAAATTGCTCCTAAATCCTAATTGTACTTGTGGGAAGTGTTCACGGCCTGACATGTTGTCGCTGAGCTGCTAGAGCAGCTTTATTCTTTATCTGAAGCATTTGCACAGTTTGACAAATGTTTCTTTCTTTTGCTGTTGTTTAGTGCACCTTGCAGGGGATTGGATATTGTAGATATGTCACAACAGCGTACAATTACAACATCCAAACTAGGACTATTAAGTTGCAGCCTATACCACTTATTGACACATTAAAGCCAATCCCTGGTGATTTCCTAACCCTATGTTTTTTTATGTCTAATCTTAACTTCCGTTCCATTTCACCAACTTAAAAACATTAGCATTAAAAAGAACGCTTGTATACGTTGTTTTTGGGAATTATTAGAAATCAACGTATTCTGTCGTTCTGATGACAATTTGCTAGTCCACACAGCATTCCATGATGGGAGAATAATGTGCTCTTGTTCATCATCATTCTTTTAAACCAATCACAATCATTTTGGGCGGTGCTAAGCGCTGGACAGAGCCACAGTGCGGCTGCAAAATAGCCTTGGGAAGGAACTTGTTTTGGTGGAACATGTGTACGTTCCAAATTAGTTTTAGTCGTGCAACAGAAAGCTCAGATTGGACAGATAGTCTAGCTAGCTGTCTGGATTTATCCAGAGATCTGAAAAGAAGTTAACCTTAGTCCTCAGAAATCCACCTACGTTTAGAACGCCAACACAAAGAAAAAGGAAGGTCACGGATATCCGGCTAAAAAGAGGGAAATCCTGCAGCAACGGAGCAATCCTGGGAGTGGAACATCGTGAATAAAGATTAAGAATGGGTTTAACGGCCACCACACACACTTCACATCCTGCAGCTTCTGGATGTCTCTTGACCCTTAAGCAGATTATCTGGTCTTGCTGTGCGTCATGAGGCACTCTTACTTTGGTTCCAAAAAGGAATTCTTAAGTGTCATAAGAGATTCTTACCAAAGGTTTAAGGGTTGAAGAGTGGTTATAGCTGGGTCTAGGAGATGTTTTTCCTCTGGTCCCAACAGCCAAATTGACAGGTTCACGCTGTCAGCCTCCTCCATTGTGCTCTCAGTGTCCAACTCCTCCTCCTCATCAGCTGGACCTAAGACATCCAACCCCAATCAACTTAAAGCGGCTACAATCAACATGTTTATAATAACAATGTACAATGTGTAATTTAATTCCATTCTAATTTTTTAGGTCTCAGCAGTGATTATGTGGGAAGTCTACTATATAGCTATGTTTTATGTAATTTCTTTTTTTGCTAGTTAGCATTTTCATCATGACAGTCATGAGCTGGATGCATACAAATGACAGTATTTACATATTAAATCATGACATTAAAATAATGTAACAATGTGAAAAGTGTCTATGATAGTGAGGGACCTGCAGAATCTGCAGCTCCCCTCATTCTACGGAGAGCTTTATGAAGAGTTTAGCTCTGTATCCAACGCTTGCATAGCATCACTTTTGGCCTTAACAGGAAGCTTTTCCAGAGAGCAGACAGAGACAGTCAGAGACAGGCTAGTAAACATAGTGGAGCATTAAGCAGCTCAAGAGATTGGGGAGACCAAAACCAGAACTAAAAAAGAGACGATTAGACGGACATTCATCAGGTGGACACAAACACGTCTCCAAATCAATGATCTGTTTGTAATAAGATGATCATTTGTCCTAATATGTTTCCACTCCCCCTCATTCTACGGAGAGCTTTATGAAGAGTTTAGCTCTGTATCCAACGCTCGCATAGCATCACTTTTGGCCTTAACAGGAAGCTTTTCCAGAGAGCAGACAGAGACAGTCAGAGACAGGCTAGTAAACATAGTGGAGCATTAAGCAGCTCACGAGATTGGGGAGACCAAAACCAGAACTAAAAAAGAGACGATTAGACGGACATTCATCAGGTGGACACAAACACGTCTTCAAATCAATGATCTGTTTGTAATAAGATGATCATTTGTCCTAATATGTTTCCACTCCCCCCATGTGATTGATGTTAACAGCATATGTATGCCACCCCATGATCATGAGTTTTCTTTGTATTTTTTTTTTTAAATCTGTGAGTCGGTAGCAGTAGACTAGACACTAGACTGAGAAAAGAGAAGACGAGAGCTGACATCTTGGTTGTCTGGGGAACGGTAACTGACCCTGCAGAGCACAGGTCAGCAACCTTTTTAATATGAAATTTCATTGCAAAATGTTCTTGTTAATCACCTTGCCCGCTCAGGCAGGTTTTCTTTCCTTCGCACCGCATTCTGTGAATAATTTAACAAGTATTAACCAGTAGGGAATGAGTCCTTTGCCCCAATTGATGGAGTTTAAATACCTTGGGGTCTTGTTCACGAGTGAGCGGACAATGGAGAAGGAGATTGGTCGGAGAATCAGAGCAGCGGGTACGGTATTACATTCAGTTTATCGCTCCGTTGTGAGGAAAAGAGAGCTGAGCCTGAAGGCAAAGCTCTAGATCTACTGGTCAGTGTTGTTCCTACCCTTAACTATGGTCATGAAGTCTGGGTCATGACCGAGATCCAGGGTACAAGCGGGCAAAATGGGTTTCCTCAGGAGGGGGGCTGGCGTCTCCTTAGAGATAGGGTGAGAAGCTCAGTCATCTGCGGGGAGCTCGGAGTAGAACCACTGGTCCTTCGCGTCGAACGGAGTCAGTTGAGGTGGGTCGGGCATCTGGTAAGGATGCTTCCTGGGCGCCTCCCTAGAGAGGTGTTCCATTCATGTCCAACTGGGAGGAGGCCTTGGGGAAGACCCAGGACTAGGTGGAGGGATTATATCTCCAACCTGGCCTAGGAACGCCTCGGGATCCCCCAGTAGGAGCTGGTTATTGTAGCTCGGGAAAGGTAGGTTTGGGGTCCCGTGCTGCAGCTACTGCCCCCACGAGCCGTTACCATATAAGCGGACGAAGATGGATGGATAACCAAATCAAAGCAGGTCTAAGATTAGGGCGGGTCTTTGCGGAATGTGGATGGGGGAACTCTAGCACCTTTACATTGTGTACTTGTACAGATGTCCATTAATATGCACTGTCCCTATCTAAATAAACAATAAAAAAGTTAATCAAACTACATAATAGGCAGTGATCCTGCCAAAGCATGTGAAAGACCTAATTTGGTGTGCAGATAAGAGGACACTTCAACATTTCCAAAAGACCTCTGTTGCACACTAGTTGCTAATGTGCCAGTGGTTAAGCTACCCAGTGCCAAAAGGTGGTACGTGTGCCTAAGGTTGCTGACCCCCGCTTCAGAGGGACTGTACTTAGAAGGTGTTTGTTTGACGGTGAAACTCTGGTAAACCTTTGAGTGTTGGCTTTAGCACACCAGCTGCATCCTGTAAGTGGTGCTCGGCCGTAGAAAGGAAAGGATCAGAGAGGAGGGGTTGCAGATCCATGACAGCATGAAACAACCACAAATTGCTACCAAATCTCACAAACAATTGCACATAAAATCTCTCCCACTCAACTTCTCCCTATCTCTCAACACTGCACCTCTCATCTTCTCTCGAACCCTTTGTTTCTACGCCTCCACCTCTTCCCTCCTTCATCTTCTTATCCTCACCCCTCCTCTGAATGTCTCTCTCTCCTCTCCAGGTTGTCCTCCGCCTCCTCCCGTCTTCATCTCGTTACCATTTTATAGGCTTATTAGTTCCACTTGAGATGCCAAATGACAAACAATCTAAAGCCAGTGAGGCGCTACCTTGCTGCCCTCATTGAGCTGCAGATTTGAAACAAACAGGATATGAGCTGAAACACTCACACAGTCCGCCCCCCCCCCCACGCCCCCACCCACCCATGTTTATGAATTGAGACACACACACAACCTGTAACGACAAACACAAAATTATTTTGTGAACCTTTGAATTCAAAGTGTGGAGATATCAGCTACTCTTGGACCTCTCATTTTTGAAGTGTGACTGATTCCTTATGGCTGACATGACACGAAATAATTCTAGCAATATCACTCAATATCATTTTTATTTTATTAAATGTTACATTATATGTACATTATTATAAGATTCAGCAAAGAGGGTCCTGTTATGGTCAAAATGCTGATTTAGAAGCTGTCCTATCTGTACAATAATTAAATTCCGTGCAATAAAGAATTGTTGGAACAATATGAAAGATGCCCTGCGGTAACAGTTCTGCTTACATTCATCACATCACATCACTGGGCTCTGACCAACATGTTGCATTGCTCATACCCATGTTTACTGCAGTCTTCTTCCTTTCTGTCTTTAATGTTGCATTGCTTCATGTAGATCAGTGGGACGCTGTGGCTCCAATGGAAGGAATGCGTTTCCAGTCACCCGCATATGTGCAAGTGCACAAGAAAGCATCTCCAAAGCTTGATTCAAGGTCCAAAACTCTCACAAAGTTGCTGCATCAACTTCATCAGTCCAAAACAATGAACCAATAGCAGCCACGGTTTGTGGTTAACTCGGCCACGCCATTACAACATTACAACTTGGAGACTGTTGCAAAGCAATAATAAACAGATCTTTTTTGTAAATAAATTATATTTTCATTTTAACTCAAAGGAACTGTCTTCTGATTATACATGTCTACATCAGCTCAGTCTGTGCTCACAGACTTCACACAGGATTATATAACTTATCTTCAAACCACGGATGTAGTCACATTTGTGTTGTCTTCCCATTGACCTGCAACTTTGTGTTCTTCTGTGTTGAAATTTCAACATTTTGCTATTGTTTTTTAACATTTTTCTCAACATTTTTGTAAATGTTATTACATTTTTTTGTCACTTTTTGACGTTTTTTTAAATTGTTTTTTAGTCAATAAAAAAATATTTTGTCACTTTTCAGATTTGTTTTGTCACTTTTTTAGTATTTAAAAACTAATGTTTTTGTTGATTTTTTAACTGTTTTTTTGTAACAGATCCAACATTTGTCAATGGATCAAGTTGTGATAATCCAAAGAGTCATTCTGTTCAATACATTTTTCAAAAGTCTTTCAACATTAGGGCTCCAGCTGACATAATAAATGTTCTTTTATCAGTGTGCTACTTCCTCGATGGCTCCACTGGCGGACTCAACACCAGCGACGGTAGCACGGCTCACAGCGCGTGAGATAGAGAGAGAGAGAAAAGAAATACTGTAATCTTTGTAATTTTCCGTAGATTAAATTTTGGTGCATAATTTGACGAGAAAGTTCACCAGCACTGTGCTTTACATTGCTGTAAAACTCAGATTATGTACTGATTAGTTGCACCAAACAAAGTTTTGAAGTCATTTTATAGTACAGTTAGGACTTTACAGCACTTTCAAAATAAGACTAGAATTAGCATTATCATTTCAAATGCCATGGGGGGCCAAAAAAAAGGGAAACGGGCCCTCAAATTGGGCCGCCTTGATCTAGAAAAACAAAACACATGAGTACAATGTGAAGCATAAAACCAAGACTTCTCCTTTGTCAGTCATGTGACCCTGCAGTGCTTGGCTGACGCTGAGTGACTGTTCCCTGCTACTATCACCACCCTTTGTGTGTGTGTGTTTGTATGTGTGTGTGTGAGTGTGTTTGTTTGTTTTCTGTGGTGGTGGAGGGGGGTTGAACAAATATGTCCTTTTGAGTCAGTGGCTGCCGAGCAAATATTGACCAGCGCGCCTGGCGACATGCAGCAGGTCAAATTAAGCACAGTAGCGCCGGGCGCAGAGCACAAAGAGCCATGACACGCCTTATCACCTGGATGAATTAGCCTCCGTCTGTCACGCGGCTCACCAACACAGCACAGGGACAAAGCAGCTGTGCACCATGGACGGCTCTGGATCTGTAGCCTGGGTTGTATCTTTAAAGGATACTCATTTCCCTTTTTAGGTTTTTCTTTTTCTGCCATTTTCAGATAAGAAGACCTGGAAAAGGGGATTAGCGCTGTCATATGGTAGCTAACCAAAGACGTACAAAGCACTCACTGCTGGCCTATTGTCACTCATGAAAACAAGAATCCTGTTATTATTTATCCTCATTTTACCCCAGTCTGGCTATCACCAGACCAAGCCAAGCCCAATAGATGTGAGATTGAGCACTGGTCCGTATTTTCTCTGCACAAGAGGCGTGTTGGATAGTCCTTCAACCAATCAGACCAACGATCCGGGTGATGAAGTAGCAACAGCAGCATCGATGGACTGCTGCGCTTCTTCGGTGATCGGTGGCCTGCGCTATGTTGAATGTAAACAAGAAGCTGCTTGGTCGCTTCTCTACCGTCATTGTGTTAAACCAGCTAACAGATCGCCAGGTAGGTAAGCCAGTTTGCGTTTAGGGATGTTGAGGGATAATCACAGACTGGTTTATGCCAAAATTAAGTCAGGATATGGTTTTTGAAACTATTTAAAAAGCAGTTTTTGGAAAGCTATATAATTGTATAAAACACCCAAAATTCAATGGAAGCAATCATTAATTACAAACGCCGCCCATACAATATACATATGCATCCAAGTTATGTTTGGTCAACTTATTTGAAATAAACCCATATTCTGATGGTTGTTTTTTGATGCACTGAAGTTGCCAATCCAACAGCACCATCAAACTCTGATTAGCCCACTGAACATATTTCAAATGACAGCCAACAAGCTAGGTTTAAACAATCATTACTGCAGCTCTCACATAGCTCATATTTGCCAAAGAGTAGACTAATGCACTCAAACACGTTTTCTGGGCTAAAAATAAACCAAGTCCAGTGCGCTATATAACTTTGGATTTGGTGATCCATTTGTTCACGGTACTGTAAAACACACATTCACTGTAATATTCTATTACCAGACAGAGATCGGAGTGGAGTTCTTGCATAGACCCCTGTTAGGTGACGCCTCAGCCACTGTGGCCTCGCTGTGCGACCCCGGGTCTACTGTAATTTAACGCAGTGTAACATTATGCATCCTCAGCAGCGAGCGGTCAGGTCATCTTCCTCTCACTGCTTTTCTTGATCCTGCGTGCTTCACCATCTTTACTCAGTCCTATTTTCAGGTTTTGAAAAAATCCCCGCACGTTAAAGTTTAGGGAGTAAAATACAACCCACTACTAACTTTAAACTCTCTTTGCTAATCTTACCGGTTCCAAATACTGCGCTCTTCTTCCTCTGTGTGAGTGCGTTTTTGCTGAAAAAAGGTCAAAGGATTAACGTGTGCTGCACATATTGTCAGAATATGATCACCTGTGTTTGCTTCATGTATTTTAAAATCTGTTTGTTTTATGAATGTATTTCTTCATTTTTCAAACATAACTTATAGTATTTACATATTAACCAAATGGTTATTTAAAAATAAACCACAAGGGGTAGGGGTAGCTGCGTCACCCCCAAGTCCATCCATGGTGCCGTCTATGGTAGGAAATCAATCCAGTGGCTTAACAGAAGCAGAGCGATTCTGATTGCTATTACATACTGTGTTTTATGGTTAAAGGTGCTTTTTGGGTTTGAGTTTTTTTATTTTAAGTTGTTTCTCGAAGTCAAATGGAAGGGTTTGGGGTTATTGTAGTACTTTTGCCCTGGTCGTCCACCATAAAGTCACTTCCGCTGAAAGATTGTGTGTTAAAGATTTGTCAAACATACAGTGAACACCTCTGTTTGAGAGTCTGCTGAGCCATCACCACTAGCATTTTGGGAACACGACACCAAGTGTGCATCACCTGCAAATGAGTAGGCATTCACACCAAGAAAAGCGATGCGCTGATTTGTTGCAGGGTTGTGCTGCGAGGGGAGTGTCAATGAAAAAGCTCATTTGTGCGACATCCAAAGCACAAGTAGACTTTATATTTCACAGTTACTGTTTTCCGTCAGATTGTTACAAACATAGATTTCAATGTTTCCGACCTCACTTGAAGGCAGCTTTATTTCACAGTAGAGAGAGAAAGAAAAGAGATGAACGAGATATAGTGAGGGCTTCGTTGTTGCTGGAAACTGTGTTTCTGTGTTTCCAGCAACACAGTTGTTGTTTTTACACAAACTCCCGGGCAGTTGAGTGCTTGTGTTTGGTGTTTTAAATCTTTCTTGTGGTAGGAGATAGAGGCAGTGATGTTTCCTGTTTCCTGTTTCCTGTACGGGACTCTCAAATCGCCATAAAACACACCGACAAGTCTGATCTCCGGTTACACGATTGGCCACCGCAACGTGATGTGGGGTTGTGTTTCTCCAATAGTTGAGTCGGTCTCATCCTTTTGTCACAGACATGCTGCATTTTCATCGCAGTTATTATTTTCTCTATTAATAATCTGAGAAGCAATTTTGTGAAGGTAAACACAAGCTGCACAATTGCCCTATTATCTTAAAATGTAGCTTGTTTCGCCGCTGCCGATACTCAACCATTGTCAAAGATTGTTGGTCCCATCATTCACTTAGACACAAAAACGTAGGAAAAAACGGCAGTTACCCTTCAAAGTGAACCTTGCAGGTCCCCTGGGTGGATTCATTTAGCCTGTCATTGCTAAGTGAACAGAGCAGTCTGAGCAAGATGTGTCTCGAAACAGAGTGGCAAACCAATAGGTGGGGCGGGTGGCTAAATGAAAGTAAAAAGATCTGTTAAACTAAAAGAGCTAAAGGAACTACTGTAAAGTCAGAGCGCAAAGGTTAGCCTATATGTATCTTCATGTCGCTACATTGGAAGATTGTCTTATTTTATTACTTTATCAGTAAGAAAGAGAAACTAAAAAACAACAGGTTGTGTTTGTGTGCCTCATAACTACTGTTGCTGTAGCCTAATTGTATTTTAAAAGATTTAACTTAATTTAATTTAATTTAATTTAATTTCATTACAAAGGAAAGAAAAGCCAATTTACCTTTTCCTGAAACCAACTGGAGGATTCCTAATTAAATCAATGAAACACAGGGTTTTATTGGAATGTCTCTTTTAAGTGTATTTAAAGCTGACGGTCATTATGTACAACACTGAATACACAGCCCAGTGTCATGGCAGTTTGTGATATAATTACGTTTTATATCAGTTGATTTGTGTACAGGGACAGGATTTTTTTTTTTTGCTCTTGTGAGCATTAATTTAAACTAATGTATTTTAATGGGAAGCATCTTTCGTTGTAATAGCAAGATTACGATAGTAAGTAGTAGTGAAAATCCGCGTGAGGAGTTGGTTGGGGTGGTGGATGGTTCAGACAACACAGGACTATCACCGGAAACCAGGGATCGCGTCCTGGGTGTTGCGGGTCCTTTCCCCGTTGTTCTTTTCCCAACCACAACCATCCCGTTCTCAAAGAGCGTGTGGCGGTCCGTCCCGATGTTGTCATTGACGTGTGGCGTTACAGCGGATTGTTTCCCGGCGGCCGTTGTTCATTTTGCGGTGACCACCATGAAATAAACAAGAAAATCGTCTCCCTGTGGATGAATCAATAGATCAAAACTGCCATGCGGGTTACATATTGAATATAGAAAGTGTTCCAACGTGAATATTACAGGAAAGCATATTACAGCTGTTCAAAACACAGCTGCCTGTGCAGCAGCAGAACGTAAAGCCCTACCTCCATATGTAACCTCTGCTCCGTCCATCTGAGCCTCTCCTTCCTATCATGATGGAACAATACGGTCTGACCTTCCAAATCGTTTCTCTTCAATCATCATTTCAAACCTTTTGAAGTTATTCAAACTGTTGTATGATGCAATTAATAACAACATTGTATTTTGAATAGCTGCAGCCTTCTGTCAAAATGGAATGATGTCTTATTTTACTAGAAACACGGATGCAGATCTGTTTGAGCAATATTTGCCCATCAATCAAGGGCTGTAATTAATGGCCTTGATGAGTCATAACAGAAATTTAATAACAGGAAATACATGTCTGGTCTTTTTCAAACTCAGGTGAGTATTAACCCTCCTGCTGTCCTCGCTTCAAATGTGACCCCTTTTAAAAATGTCTTTTTTAAACTTATTTATAAGGTATTATACTATATAAATTAGGGCTACTGACAATGAATTTCAAAAAGTAGTGGTAGTAAGGTGGCGTTAGTGAAAACTAAAAAACTCTGAAAAAGGGACAAGTGTCACATTTTTGTCAGTTTTTGACCCTGGAGGACAACACAAGGGTTAACATTAACAACATCCAATACAAAGTTTTGAAACAAACAATGATATTAGTTAAAGGATTAAGGTTTAACCCTATGTGTGAAAAAAGAGCCTGAGGGTTCTGCGCAGTCTCTTAGAGACAGAGATCTCAGATGTTGTTCCTGGGATTAGCTGGAGCCATTGTCCTAGTTTAGGGGTTGCAACCCCAACTGCTCCAATTACCACTGGAACCACTTTTGCCTTCCCTTTCCACATCGTCACTAACTCCTCTCTAAGCCCTTGGAATTTCGCAAGCTTCTCATGTTCCTTCTTCTTGGTGTTGCTGTTGCTTGGGATTTCTGCATCTATCACAAGTGCCTTCTTATGTGGTTTGTAGACCACCACACTGTCTCCAGTTGGTTAGCCCTCACCAATTTATCAGTCTGGATCCGGAAGTCACAGAAGATCTTAGCTCTGTCATTCTCCGCCAGATGTTTCTGTACACTATGCCAGCCACTTGGTAATGGCGTTCCAGATATGCTGTACTTGCCTGCATCTTACACCCCTTTGAAATGCACCAGACTGCCTGAGGAGCATCTTTACCCAGCTTGCACCTGGGGTCCCCTCTGCTATGGTAGACCCCGGCTTTTATTGATTGTGTCCTCAGCGCTTGTTCTTGTGCTGCCAAGATTAGTGCCTCTGTGCTATCTGTCGGTCCAGCTTTTTTTTCAGCCACTGGAATGATTTATTGACATCAGCTACTTTTCTATCTGTTGGTGGCACATGCTGTGCAGGGAGTTGTCTTTCCATGATGGTTCCTCCTCTTGACCGGGTTTCCACTGCCTGAGATATTCACTCAGCAGGTCATTGGTTGGACCTGTCACCCTGATTTACTTCTGGATCTTCGTTGTTTCATCCAAGATGGTGGCGCTGACGCTCACTAGTCCTTGACCACCCTTTTTCTGCTTGGTGTACATCTCAGGGTGCTGGACTTGGGCTGAAACCCTCCATGCATTGTGAGGAGCCTTGTTGTCTTGTCTGTCTTGAGATATATATATATATATATATATATATATA